>NC_041393.1:110859431-110937258 GCF_002162155.2 Triticum dicoccoides
AAGTATCAAACAGCTTTTTAAATGCTAAAAAAAAATTTGTGGAGCCCACCTCGATCCCCCTCCATCTCGACCGCTATCCCACCTCGCCAGATCCGGTCCCCCTCGGCGCCGAGCACCCCCCAAGTCCACCGGCCGCCGCCGCCGACCCACCGCACCCTCGATTCCCCTACCCAACCGCCGCCGCCGACCCCCCGCACCCCGCGCACCGTCTTATAAAAAAAATTAGTATCAAACAGCTTTTTAAATGCTACTGTCTTATAAAAAAATATTACTGTTATTATTTAAACAAGTTTGAACATATTTAAACATAAATAAGTATCAAACAGCTTTTTAAATGATAAAAAAAAATTTGTGGAGCCTGGGATTCGAACCCAGGACCTCCTGGTGTGAGAACTGGCTACTAACCAGTTGAGCTAGTAGAGGGGACTTGGTGTGGATCAGGTCAGGTGGGAGATAACCTGTTGGCTCGAGCAGAAAAAAAAGTACTAATGGCGCACCAGGGTGAGGTGCGCCATTAGTGTGGATATACTTATGGCGCACCGGGGGGTGGTGCGCCATTAGTATTGTGCCCCCATCCATATTTTTCCTCCCCGGCCCTCGATCCCCTTCTCGCCCTCGCCCTCGATCCCCTTCCCCTCTCCTCTCCTCTCCCGACGCCGCTGCCCCGCCGCCTCGACGCCGCCCCGACGCCGCGACGCCGCCCCGACGCCGTGAGACGCCGCGACGCCGCCCTCTCCTCTCCCGACGCCGCCGCCCCGCCGCTTTCCCCACGGAGAAGGAGGAGGAAGAGGGGGCGCTCGCCGTTGACCTCGCCCGGCCGACTCCGGTGGCCAGGCCGACTCGCCATCGCCCCGCCGCCCTCGTCGCCGGTGGCCCGGACGCCGCCCCGTCCACACCACCGTCGCCCGAGCACCCACACCACCACCCGGACCTCGTCGCCCCCGTGAGCTCCCCCTCCTCCTCTCCCCCTATAATTTAACACAAGGCCCGAATGATGGCACTAAGGTTACCAACTAGTAGTGGCCAAGGTTAGATTGCCTACTGTCTTCTTCTTTGCACTAGTTCATCCACAGAGAGGACAATGTTGTGGAGTAATAATGTCAAAGCTGGCTTGACACTTTGGCCACCTCCCATGGCATTACTCTCTTGTTCTATGCAGCTGCACATGCAGAGTATACTCAATATCCACTGTAGTCATGTGTTAGCAGAGCACGCGTGCAGCTGCAATCACGGATTATCATATTCAAAAAGCAGCAGTGAACTGTAGGAAAAGAAGTGAGCAGAGCACCGCTGAGAAAAGGCCGGCCTTTGTGATCATTGACAACCCAGTTAGTAGCAGCAATGAATTCACATACACTCATACTTGAAGATCTGAACTGTTTGGAAGCTCCTTTTTTTCTTTCCCTGTAGGTTTGTGCACAACTGGCCTCTCTGCTACTTGTCTCCCGCTATGATAACAGAGATCCATGACTGCAACCAAGTCAGTGTAAGTTCCAGCCGGTTACTGAGTGAGCGAGTGAGTGGAGCAAGTAGTATCAAACACAGACAAGAACCGGTGCAGAGGAAATGAAGTCTACTCCCTCCGTTCCTAAATATAAATCTTTTTAGATATTCCACTACAAACTATATACAGATGTATATAGACACATTTTAGAGTCTAGATTCACTCATTTTGATCCACATGTAGTCCATAGTGTAATCTCTAGAAAGACTTATATTTAGGAACGGAGGTAGTAGTTTTTTCTTCTTATCTTCTATGTGGAAGAAATGTAGTCTAGTGGGAGGTAATCAGCTGATGTAATGGTCACATCATGGGAAGAAAAGTAAGCACCTTGCGCTTATGAGTCATAGAGCAACATACTACAGAGCATGTTACACTAGCACATACCTGTGAGGAATAACTGCAACTTGAGGGCAATATCTGCTGGTATATATGCAAGTGTTAGTTTTGAACAAATGCTGAATCACATCTCTGAATTAGGAACGACAGTGTGGGCCTGTCCTGGAACTTAAAACTTGGAACTGTATGCTGCTGCTCTGTTTGTGAATGTCTTGCTGCACACTTGGATGTCAAAATATTGTACGACCTGGGAATAGATATGTACAGAAACTTTTGACAAATAAATGGTTACACTTCAGTTCAGAGAAGTACATGTACTCCTGTAGCATATATCCTCTTTTGAGTAGCATATAAATTGGTCAAATAAATCTTCGCTAGCCATCTCAACAAAGAGTACAACTTGAAGCAGCATTGGGAGCAAGGGATAAGTGGCTCACAAATAGATATAAACTATGAAATACTCCCTCCGTATCAAAATATAAGACGGTTTTTGACACTATGATAGTGTCAAAAATGACTTATATTTTGACACAGAGGGGGTAGATTGCAAGGGTTCTCGCAAACATGGAGAGCCGCCGCAGGTCTTTTTCTCCTCCTTAGTCAATTAATCTACTTGTAGGTCTTGGCCCAGAGATTAAATTACTTACTGAATTAGAGTATAGTTATTATACTACCAGTTGGAGAAAAAATTAATGGAAATGTTGTGTTCAATCTGTAGTGATACGTACATCCATCCATGGATTTATCAGAAATGCACCGTAGGATTACTCTACTTTAATTTGGCCATGAGTCCTGCTTGTTCAAAGTTTGTTGAGCTGCTCTGAATGATTATCAGAAGTTTGCGTCAGTTAGCACCCAATTTTTATAATGATATATACAAGAATTCGAGTTAAGTTGAAAGCTATTTTTGCATGCAGTTTTTTCCTTCTGAAATGTGTTTTTCTTCTTCTTCCTGTTTTGAGTAGTTTGCGTAAGTTTTCTGAAATGATGATGTATTTTTCTTAATTCAGCGAACCGTGAGATGGACTTAGAAGAAGAAACTGTCTCCTGATTGCAGTTGATTAATTAGTATATATGTGATGCCTCTGAATTACTTGTGATCACATTGAGAAAGACTTGTAAAGATGATGATCATCTTTAACAGAAAACAATTTGTGATGATTTTGCTAGTTTGCTGGGTTTTGTCTCCGACCATCGTGTCGTGATGATTTTGCAGGTACCCCGAGAGGCCCTTGAGTTTGCCGGAATGTCGATTAACTTCCGTTCCGGCAAATTCGGGTACTCCATATGTCCTATTTTCAGCAAAGGTCATGCTGAAATTTTCCGTGAATTTTAGCATGACTTTGCTAAAAATAGGACATATGGGGTACTTGTGACTAATGCATGGGCCGGGGTATCTTAGTAGTTAATTAAGTAGGATCAAGTGCCCCGACGTACTTGTGACTAATGCATGGCTTTTAGGGTGCCTCGGTGTCGATAAAAACCGAAATGATGAAAAGTTAGGCTTTTAGGGATTTTAGGATGCGTCGGTGTCGACAAACCCTAAATGATGAGACCATGATCTTGTTCCTTGACAATAACCAACTTTTTGACCAAACTTTGTTTCTATTTAGAGAGAAACATGGCCCACAACGATGAGGCCGGGGGTTCGGGCGGCAATGCATTCTGGGAGCTGTCCCAGGAGATGGAGGAACAACCTCACTTGTATGAGGCCGCCGCCTTCCCCACCGATCCTGAGACCACGGATGGTGCCGCCGAGGATGACCACACTGATGCCACCACTGATGGTGCCGCCGAGGATGCCACCACTGATGATGGCGGCGCACGCACAGATAGCAGCCAGCCGAAGAGGCAACGGAAGGACCGGCGCCCGATCGTGCTCCGCACCCTCAAGGAGGAAGTTACTGAAGTGGACTCCAACGGGAATCCAACGGCGCCCGAACGAATAGTCAAGGGGTACTCGCTTCAGCTCGGGTGCATTGTCCGGAGCACCGTCTCGATCAACACCGAGAACCTGAGGCATCCTGACCGGGGGAATTTGCGCCACCTCCTCTTCACGAAGCTGCACGAACGATACAAGTTCCCCGCTGAATTCGAAAACACAAGCCTCAAAGGGAATAAAGTGAACAATGCTGCCCTCACGAAGATGAGCAAGGCCCTGTCTACTGGGAAAAGCAATGTGAAGAGAATGATCGAGAAAGGTGAGAGTTATGAGAAGATCAAGGAGAAAAATCCTTCCATCACCGAAGATGACTACAACGACTTCAAGATCAATTGCTCGAGCACCGCAAGCTCCCAATCAAGTGAGTGGGGGAAACAAATGCGGGAGCTGAACATAGGGGAACACACACTCGGTCCCGGCGGTTACAGAGTGGCGGAGCCTATATGGGACAAGGAGGAGGCGGACCATGCCGAGCAAGGCCTACCGCCCCTCTTCGATAAATACGGTGACAAGCAGACCAGGAACTTTGTCAGGGCCCGGTACAAGAAGGACCCGAAAACAAAGGAGCTTACCACGGATCCGAAGACCAGGCAGCTTGAGCTTGTTCTGGTAAGGAATACACCCCCGCGTAATTAGCTCCATATGGTTGCATTCTAATTAATGAAGCCGAATTTCTAAATGGTTCACATTCCTTCCGCAGGCGACTGAAAGCAGTAGCGCGGGGTCGACTCAGAGCAACCCTTGGGACACCACTCTAAATAGGGGGTTGAATATAATGAAGAACAAGGATAAGCTCAGTAAGCCGACGTCAGCTGGTCGTGTGGCCGGCAAAGGCTTGTCGACAAAATGGGGGTCATACTATACCGCTGGTGTGCGGAAGGAGAAAAATACCAGCTCGGAAAGCCAGGCGCGAGAGGTTCAAGAACTCAAGGCACAGGTGGCGCGGATTCCGGAGATTGTCCAAGAGCAAGTGGAACAACGACTCGGAGAGACGATCACCGCCCTTGTGCCTACCTTGATCTCGGGGTTGAGTGCGTGGATTGCGGGCGGCCAACAGGGGCCGCCCCCGATTCCTAGCTTCACGGCCAGCAACTCGCATAATGCGATGGCGGGGCCATTGGTGCCTCCGGCGGAGGCGGCATTGGTGTCTCCGACGCCGGCACGGGAGCTTAATGCACCCGGGTGTACGCCGGCCGGCACCTCTTCAGCAAGCGGCCGCTCCGTCAACTGCACGCCCGCCGTTGGCGGTGCCTCGACATTAGCCGAGCTCGACGCCATCATCACGGTAACTAATTAAGCCTCTCTCGGCCGAGGACTTCATGTCCTTGCCTTTGACTGGGCATCCCTGACGCCCTACATGTTTTTGCAGGGCGCCGCCGACGTTCCGTGCACTCTCCTCCACTTCGTGAACAACGAGTTGGTCGATGTCGCCAAGGGCAAAATCGTTCAACCGGGCAACCCCTTGTTCCACGGTACCCAGATGCCACCCAACTTGTTTAGGGTTCAACTGGTTCGGGTGCTGCCAGGCTGCGACGACTTGTTACCTCCGATTCGACCCGTCGGGGCCGACGATGATGACGTGATGACCCTCAGCGCCTGCCTGAGCTGGCCCCTGCTTTGGCCGAAGAGCCAGATTCGTTTGGGGGCGGGGGACACCACCCCAAAGACAACACCGCCAGTCGTGCCGGCGCCAAGTCGGCCCCATGGCAAGACCGCCGCAACGGTGCCGGACATCCCTATGCCACTGGATCCAAACATGCATATGGCACAGGATCAGAACGACTACGACGACGATACATTTGGCAACGTCGATCAGTACTTTGCCGAACATGGGTACGATGGCGACTTCATGGGGGCTCCTTCTCAAGAACCCAACCCAACAAAAGACGTGCGCGATCTAGCTGGTACCGCGGAGAAGCCAAGTTGCAACAGGTGTCATCTGCCGTTCAGCTCTCAGGAGACGCCTCCAGCTGCCGACTTCACCGAGCCTCAGATAGGCGAGGTGCGAAATATTATCAGCCCAAACACACTCAAGAAGGCGGTCTGTGAGCAGAACTCGGTCCCATTACAGGAGAAGAAGAAGGCACGCAAAAGAAAGACTAACAAGGGTGCGAGCCAGCCGGCACCGAGTACGATCCGTGCTCAGGACGGGCCACCTTCACCTGAGGATATCTCGAGGAGGGTGCATGTGGCGGGTAGGGCGATGCTACCGACAAATATGCTCAATGCTGCAACCGGTGCTATGCGGAGTCTGCATGACAGTGTTCTTTCTTTGGAGAAGCGGCGTCTCAGAGAGAAGGATGTGGCATACCCGGTTTTCGCGGCCAAGGTGCCAGAGGGCAAGGGCTTTGTGGATAACTCCATCGGGCGTATGATCGTCCTGCGTTTTGATGACATCCACGCTATGTTGAACCTTCATCCGCTGCACTACACCTTCGTTCGGCTATTTTCGCTGAGTATGGAGATGCGGATCATTCGCGACAAGACCCCGGACATCGTGATAGTCGACCCCTTCTACATGCGTGCCAAGATCTTGGGCAGCGCTGGGGACCGGCAAGTCGCGAGTTCTTACCTCGAAGGCGTCATTCTGGCAAACCAAGATAAGGATAACTTCCTCGTGCCTTACTTTCCCGAGTAAGTCCTCCCCTCAACCGGCCCGTAACATATGAATTCTTACATTTCGATCGTTTTTCTTTTAACATTCCGTGTTTTCTGCAGTGACACACGTTGCACGCTCATCCTCCTAGGCCCCAAATATTCTATGGCCACGTATTTCGACCCGGACCTTCAGTCGAACGTAGACTACACAAATGTCAAGAAGGTTCTTGATGATGTTCTCCCCGGCTACGCCCAATCTGGAGGCACCTTCACCAGGCCTATTCGTAAGTACGGCAAGCACGTGTTCTCCCACAATACGACGTTCTGCTACGTCAAGCAGCCGCCTGGCGGTCAGAAGGGTGCCTACTACGCCATCCATCACATGCGGGCGATCGTACGGGACCATCATCAACTTCTTCTACCGAGTAAACTCAAAGATTGGGCCGCGAGCGTGTCGGCAATCCAGGACGCGGACCTCCGACAAGAATTCTTTCGCATCCAGTCGGAGTTTGCGGAAATCATCCATCAAGATGTCCTTCGTACCTCGGGGCAGTTCTACCTCAGAAATCAACCGTCCAACAGTGACATCGACACAATGCTACAAATGCAGGATGACAACGCCCGTTCTTTCATGACTCCCACGATAGACGGCGGCTTCATCCACGCTCCGGTCCCTTGAGTCGAGTTGTCTAGTTCTAAAACATCGATTGGCTCATGTTGTAATTAAACTTTAATGAACTTGTAGTATGTCTCTTTGGTTTCGAGAGTCGTTCAACTTAGATGTAATCGATGCTATTAATGTCTTGCTTTTCTCTTCCGATCGTTCTGTTGCATACTTATATATTGCTTATGTATTGTCTGTGAATTGGTACTAACGTTTCGTTTGGCTAGTGCATAGCGATGCCGACGTATGTCGTGTACAAGGGTAAGGTTCCCGGAGTCTACGATGACTGGGAGGAGTGTCGGAGACAGGTTCACCGATTCAGTGGTAACAGTTACAAAGGGTACACCACTAGGGCCGAGGCCGAATCTAGATACGCCCGCTATCTAGCGGGAGAGGGGAGGGAGCGTTGGAGGAACCGGATGAAGACGAGTTTCATCGTGATGATGCTCATCGTGATGACCGCAGCTCTCTTCTATGTGATGGTAGTTTAGATGATCGATATCGACTTGTAATGCGAAGACAAACTCGCTACTCGCGGTCTCGAGACTTGTAATATAATGTTCTATCTTTGTTCGGTCTTTTTAATTCGGAGACTAATATGATGAATTGTATTCGGAGACTAATATGATGAATTGTATTCAAAGACTAATCTTCTATTGTATTTGATGAATCTATTGTTGATGTGTGCTGTCTATATTTTGTCAAATTATACATTTTGTAACCTGTGCAAAAAACAGAAAATAAAAAAATAAAAAAAACCTATTATTCATACTAATGGCGCATCACACGACAGTGCGCCATTAGTATGACAGTGCATACTAATGGCGCATCACCGGGTAGTGCGCCATTAGTATGCTGCGGTTACTAATGGCGCATCCAGAGGTGGTGCGCCATTAGTATGCCAAAGCACCTGGGTGTACATGCCAACTGGGAGGCATACTAATGGCGCACCCTCGCATATACTAATGGCGCACCAGGTGGTGCGCCATTAGTATACCAGATACTAATGGCGCACCAGCTGGTGCGCCATTAGTAAAAATTACTAATGGCGTGCTGTCAGTGGCGCACCAGTGATGCGCCATTAATGGCCATATTAGGTGCGCCATTAGTAGTGGTATTTCTAGTAGTGTATCATGCATCAATGAGTTCTGAAGAGCAAATTTTATTCCTTTTTCTTGTGGGTTTGACTTGACAAGGCAAAATCAAGAAAGAGGAAGGAAAAGAGTAAGGAAGGCGATTATGGTGGTCCTCTGCAGCAACGTAAACGGAGCATCTGTACCGATTCTCCTTGTACTGATAGTGCATTACAAGGTCCAAGTCTCCGCTCCCCTACTCCACCATCCAAGGTGCTTGCTCTAACTTGGCAGTGTGATATCTGGTTGTATGTTGCATATGGTGTCTAGCTTGTATTGCTCCTAATTAGTGTAAACTGCATCTGCTTAGCTTACACATGATACGTGTGAATATGACATGCTTTCTTGTTTTTGGTACATACTATATCTGTCTATTACACCATGTTCTTACATGAAACTACTCTTCTTGTGTATCCTGCATCAGTCACTTATGATGGGACACCTTTAAGTTGGCAGTGTGATATTGGTTTGCATCTTGAATATGATTTCTAGCATGTATTGCTTCTAGTTTGATGAACGCCATCTATGACGAGACAATTTTAACTTGGTAGAGTGATATTGATTGCACCTTCCATATGGTGTCTAGTTTGCAGTGCTTCTAATTTGTTGAAGTGCCTTCTTCTTAGTTACCACATCATAGGTGTGAATATGTCAAGCCATATATTTTTTCGTACATATTCCATCCTTGTATCATGACTTTGCCTTTCATCAGAGTAGTGTTCGTCAGTATCATGCATGCATGAGTTCTGAAGAGCGAATTATATTCCTTTTTCTTGTCGGTTTGACCTCACAATGCAAAATCAATAAAGCTGAAGGAAATTGGCAAGGCATTAGATGATGGTGGTCCTTCCGAGCAACTGAAACGGAAGTTCTCTACAGATTCTACTCCGCCATCATCCCAACAAGATTCGCAAGACAACGCAAGGCTAGACAGTCAACGTAGCTGTGTAGATGATGAGCACATCACCCCTACTCCACCATCACAGGTGCTTGCTCTAGCTTGGCACTATTATATGTGGTTGCATGTTGTGTATGATGTCTAGCTTGTATTGCTTCTAACTTTGTTGAATTGCATCTGCTTACTTTACAAGTAAAGCCTGTGAATATGACATGTGTTCCTGTTTCTAGAACATACTATATCTGATCACACGATGTTCTTACATCAGACTACTGTTCTTGCATATCCCACATCAGTCACTTATGATAAGGCACCTTTAAGTCGCCACTGTGATATTGGTTGTGTCTTACATACGATTTCTAGTATGTACTGCTTCTAATTTGTTGAAACGCCATACCGTTTAAACTTGGCAGAGTGATATTGGTTGCATCTTTCATATGGTGTCTAGCTTGCAGTGCTTTGATACGTCTCCAACGTATCTACTTTTCCAAACACTTTTGCCCTTGTTTTGGACTCTAACTTGCATGATTTGAATGAAACTAACCCGGACTGATGCTGTTTTCAGCAGAACTACTATGATGTTGTTTCATGTGTAGAAAACAAAAGTTCTCGGAATGTCTTGAAAATCCTCGGAGGCACTTTTTGGAAAATATAAAAAATACTGGAGAAAGAATCAAGACCAGGGGGCCCACACCCTGTCCATGAGGGTGGGGGGCGCGCCCTCCCCCCGGGCGCGCCCCCTGTCTTGTGGCCCCCTAAGGCTCCGCCGACCTCAACTCCAACTCCATATATTCCGTCTCGCGGAGAAAAAAATCGGAGAGAAAGTTTCATCACGTTTTACGATACGGAGCCACCGCCAAGCCCTAATCTCTCTCGGGAGGGGCTGATCTGGAGTCCGTTCGGGGCTCCGGAGTGGGGGATTCGTCGCCATCGTCATCATCAACCATCCTCCATCACCAATTTCATGATGCTCACCGCCGTGCGTGAGTAATTCCATCGTAGGCTTGCTGGACGGTGATGGGTTGGATGAGATTTACCATGTAATCAAGTTAGTTTTGTTAGGGTTTGATCCCTAGTATCCACTATGTTCTGAGATTGATGTTGCTATGACTTTGCTATGCTTAATGCTTGTCACTAGGGCCCGAGTGCCATGATTTGAGATCTGTACCTATTATGTTTTCATCAATATATGTGTGTTCTTGATCCTATCTTGCAAGTCTATAGTCACCTATTATGTGTTATGATCCGACAGCCCCGAAGTGACTATAATCGGGATACTTCTCGGTGATGACCGTAGTTTGAGGAGTTCATGTATTCACTATGTATTAATGCTTTGGTCCGGTTCTTTATTAAAAGGAGGCCTTAATATCCCTTAGTTTCCACTAGGACCCCGCTGTCACAGGAGGGTAGGACAAAAGATGTCATGCAAGTTCTTTTCCATAAGCACGTATGACTATTTACGGAATACATGCCTACATTACATTGATGAATTGGAGCTAGTTCTGTGTCACCCTATGTTATAGCTATTACATGAGGAATCACATCCGGCATAATCATCCATCACTGATCCATTGCCTACGAGCTTTTCACATATTGTGCTTCACTTATTTACTTTTCCGTTGCTACTGTTACAATCACTACAAAACCCAAAAACATTAGTTTTGCTACCGTTACCTTTATTATCATATTACTTTGCTACTAAATACTCTGCTGCAGATACTAAGTGATCCAGGTGTGGTTGAATTGACAACTCAACTGCTAATACTCAAGAATATTCTTTGGCTCCCCTTGTGTCGAATCAATAAATTTGGGTTGAATACTTTACCCTCGAAAGCTATTGCGATCCCCTACACTTGTGGGTTATCATGCTTCTAATTTGTTGAAATTCCTTGTGCTTAGTTACCACATCATAGGTGTGAATATGTCACGCCATCCTACTTTTCATACATATTCCATCCTCGCATCATGTGTTTGCCTTTCATCCGAGTAGTTTTCGTCAGTATCATGCATGAATGAGTTCTGAAGAGCGAATTTTATTCCCTTTTCTTATCGGTTTGACTTCACAATGCAAAATCATTACAGCTGAAGGAAATTAGTCCGACAGTGGATGATGGTGGTCCTTCGGAGCAACTCAAACAGGGGGTCTCTACAGATTCTACTCCGCCATCATCCCAACAAGATTTGCAAGGTCAAAAAAACAAGATTCTCAAGACAACACAAGGATGGACAGTCAACGTAGCTGTGTAGATGATGAGCACATCTCCCCTACTCCACCATCACAGGTGCTTGCCCTAAATTGGCACTATTATATGTGGTTGCATGTTGTGTATGATGTCTAGCTTGTATTGCTTCTAACTTTGTTGAATTGGATGTACTTACTTTACACATAATGCCTATGAATATGACACATGTTCCTGTTTCTAGAACATACGTGTACATGATGAGCACATCTCCCCTACTCCACCATCACAGGTGCTTGCTCTAACTTGGAACTGTTATATGTTGTTGCGTTTTCCGAATGATGTCTAGTTTGTATTGCTTCTGATTATGTTGAATTGCATCTGCGTAGCTTACAACTTATACCTGCAATGATCACTTACCCATAAGACACATTTAACTTGGGACTGTGATGTAGGTTGCATCTTGCATTGTCTTCTAGCTTGTACTACTTCTAATTTCTTGAAATGGCACTTACGATGAGACACTTTTTACCTGATAGAGTGATATTGGATGCATGTTCATATGGTGCCTAGCTTTCATTTCTTCTAATTTTGTTGAAATGCTTTTCACTTACTGTTTTTTCATACATATTCCATCCTCCTATCGTACGTGTGAATATGAAACACTGTCTTTTTTTTTATATATTCCATCCTCCTATCCTACGCTTGCCTTACATCAAAGTAGTGTTCGTCTATGTCATGCATCAACCAGTTATGCAGAGCTAATTTTATTCATCTTCTTGTGGTTTCGACTTCATAAGGCAATATCAGAAAATAGGTAGGAAAAGAGTAAGTTAGGGGATGTTGGTGGTCCTCCGCACCGACGCTAACAGAGACTCTCTAGATTTGCCACTGCTACTGCTAATGAAGTTGAAGTCCCAAGTCTACATGATGGGTTCATCTCCCGTACTCCACCATCGCAGGTGCTTGCTCTAAGTTGACAGTGTGATAATTGGTTTCATGTTGCATACGTTGTCTAGTCTGTATTTCTTCTATTTTGATTAAATTGCACCTGCTGAGTTTATACGTTATACATGTGCATATGATATGGCTTTCTATGTCTAGAATACACTGCATTTATCTATCATACCATGTTCTTACATCAAAGTACTGCTGTTGTGTATCCCGCATCAGTCACTCATGATTGGACGCTTTTAACATGGCAGTTTGATAGTGGTTGCATCTTGCATTGATTTCTACGTTGTACTGCTTCTAATTTTTCGAATTGCCACTTATGACAAGACACTTTTAACTTGGCAAAGTAATATTGGTTGCATCTTTCATATGGTGTCTAGCTTGCATTACTTCTATTTTCTTGAAAATCCTTCTGCTTAGTTTACACATCGTAGCTATGAATATGTCACGCCGTCCTGTTTTTCTTAGATATTCCATCCTCATACTGTTGTCTTACATCAAAGTATTGCTTGTCTGTATCATACATCAATGAGTTCTGAAGAGCGATTTTATTCTTTTGTGTTGTGGGTACGGCTTGGCATGGCAAAGTCAAAAAGGAGCAATGAAAATAATATAGTAGGGAGTGGTGTTCTTGTCAGATGAAACAGAAAAGGATCTGCCGTCGAGATTTTGCTGGTACTTATAGTGCAGTAGAAGGTCCAAGTCCACCGGCCAAATCTATAAACACAGTACAACCTGCTCCACCAGCTGCAGAATCCGCTTCAACTGTACCAGCATCTCAACGAGTTACTCGTTCGTTTGCTCCATAACTGGCCAGTTCCCAAGCTGCCTTCACACCTAACACTACTTCCGAAGCACTGCTGACACAACATGACTTGGCAAGATCAAATGAAACTCATGAGCATCAACACCAAGACGGTACCTGACCGAGTCAAGTTGCAGTTGCATGCTCCTTTATATGTACTCTCACAGTTTGATGTACACTAACACTTTCCATATTCGTTGTTGAACTAGCACCACGGCGCAAGCGGAAACAGACATCAGGGATAATGCTTGACAGATTAACAAAATCTAAAGGAGGAAGAATGGAGATCCATTTTGAGGCAGGTTTAAAAAGGCCACATGATGCTACAGAGTCAGCCAAGTTAGTATCAGAGGCAACCGTTGCCGTTAGGTGTCATGCATGTATCCTCCCAACATGGATCCAGTACAGGAATGAGAAACAAAATACCCAGTTTAACACCTTCCTTGAACATTTATCCGTAAGCAATGTTATTCATCGCAATTAGTAATATTGTCTTGCTCTGTCATACTTTCTAGCTTCCTCCTAATAAGACTCACATTCTTTTTTCAACAGATGAGGTTCAAGTTGGATCTGAAAGATGATGCAACTAAACAAGCATGCACTCATGTTTTTCAGTCTGCTCTACGACAGTATCGGTACCACCTTAGAAAACCTCACTTTGAAGGCAAGGCTAACAATGAAATCGCCCAAACATCTCGAGTGGAATATATTACAGATGAAGACTGGACAACCCTCATTAAACACTGGTCTGATCCAAAGTATCAGGTAGGCTATATGTATTTGATCAGACCACATATTGAACTTGTATTTATGTATGTGCATTACAAGTGTATCTTCTTCTAGGCTAACTGTTTGAAGAACAAAACCAACCGTTCTAAAGTGAAATTCCAACAGACAACAGGACCCCGTAGCTATATTGCACACTGCGAGGCTCTTGTAAATAGTTGCTACTTCCTTCTTTTTTGTGTGCCATATTATCGTATCTATATTGACTTGTTCCAAATACAGAGGAAGACCGTGCGGACCAAAAATAACCTGAACCGAATGCAATGCAAATCTTCAAGGATTGCCACACCAGCAAGATGAAGGGCATGAGCACACCAGTTCAATACGCTGTTGTAAGTTCTTACTCCTCCTGCCTTTGAACTGATTGGTACTGTGATGTGTTCATTTAACTACTTGGTTTGCAGCCAATGTCAGTTATTCTGTTCACTTTTATACACAGTTGTCTTAATGTATCATTTCACCTTACATGGTTTAAAAGAGATGAAGGATATTCTTTTGGTCTTGATCTGTAATCTAGTTGTTATGTTCACGTGCGCACACAATGATAAAATAGCCTGTTTGTTTTATATCTGTTTGCCCATGATATGAATGATGTCATACTATGTTTATCCTACTTTAAACCATGTCTCTTTATCCTTTGAAGTCAATGAATGTGAGGAAATAGACAATACAGTAGGCATGCTACATGGACATATGTTCCGAAAGTGATTTTATTATGTAGTTGGCACTACAATACATGCTAATGTATTACAGTAGTTCACCAAAATAAGTTATGTCTAAACGTGTAACCTACTTTGTTTGTTTTTGTCTCATTAGTAACTTATCTGGTACACTAATCTACAAGTTCAACTTTCAGGAAGCTATGGAACAAATGATTGAAAAACCACAACCACCTGAAGGTGACGAGGCTACCACAGGCACAATGTCACCTCTTGCTGCAGTGCGTCAGTATCTCTCCACTAACAGTGCAAAAAGCACTTTCCTGCGTAATTCTGGGTTGGTTGTCAAGGTAACCTCGTCCAAATCGCCCACTGAACAAAATCTTCCCGCTAGACAGAGTGATATATCTGTGCTCCAGACACAAGTCCAATCCCTAATGGACGTCATTTTGGAAACAAGAATAGTGGTTGACAAATGTCTTGAAGATATGAATGGTTTTGAAACCAGACTATCAGACATTCGCTTCGTTGTTCAAGAACAATGGCGGAAAAAGGTGAAGATCGTGCTTCTCCATCAGATTCTACAGCCTGAAACATTAGCACTTAGGTCAAATGATCTGTGCTTCTATACATCTGATGGTGCTTTTATCTGCAAGGACTGTAAACTTTATCCCAACAGGCCTTTTGTTGTATGGTTGGAATTTATTTTGTTGTGATCCAACATTTATGATGCTGCCAAAGGCTGCAGTAATTACGACACTATTTTTGTATAGTGTAGGTTTATCTTAGGAATGTATTCGGCCAAAAGATTCGTAGGAGCCCAACATGCCAACATTCGTCAGGCCCATTCCAATTGGGCTAAAAATGATTATGGGCCGAAATTTGCATGTAGCCCACTAAAAATATCTGGGCCTAAATCAGCATAAGCTTTCATATTTTTCTGGTAGGCCTATGCCCATAGTGGGCCTTTAACAAGCCTAAACATAATTTGGGCCCTCAGTAACAGTAGGCCGTTTACAGGTGTAAATATCTCGAGCCCAGAAAAAACATGGGCCTTTAATAGACCGAAAGTGAGATTGGGCCCTGATTGTGCCAAATAACCCACTGGCCGAAAACCACAACATGCCGCATGTGGCCCAAATCTATAGTGGGCCTCTAACAGGCCGAATGTCAGACATGGCCGAATATGACCCAAATCCTTCACGGTCGTTTATGGGCCGAAAGTTTCAATGGCCTATAAATGGGCCCAGATGAAGCAGGACTTTTAACAGGCCGGAAATACACCGAGCCGTAATTCGGCCCAAATACTTAGCGGACTGTTAATGGGCCAGAAGTGACCATGGGCTGTGATGATGACAAGTTTAGGACATGCCGTTGACGGGCCGATTTGACACTAGCCGTACGGGCCTTAATAGAGAATGTTGGGCCTTTAGCTGGGCCAGCCCATTATGGTCTGCAAAATCTTGTGGGCCTTTAGCTAGACAGGCCCATTGTGGCCTGCTAAATCTTGTGGGCCTTTAGCTGGGCCGGCCCATAATGGTGTGCAAAATCTTGTGGGACTTTAGCTGGGCCGGCCCATTATGGTCCGCTAAATCTTATGGGCCTTCAGTTGGGCCGGCCCATTTAAACTCTATGGGCCACTTTTGTGCCCGTCCATGTGTGAACATATCATAGGCCCATCTTGACCATTGTATGGCTGACACTTGTGCCAATGCGGAGCTAATGCGTGGTTCCGCGGCCAATGAGAATTTTACACGTGGAAATTTCCCATTGGTCCAGGCTGTTAACGGGTTATCGGATCCAAAACACGACCCGATAGCTTAACGGCGTTCCGTTACGGTGGATGCCACGTGTCCGTCACCCTTGACGAAAGCACTTCTGTGACGCGCGATTTATCGTCATGTAAGTGGAAACTTCCGTGATGATAATTTTGGTAATGTCATGGAACACTTCTACGAGAGCACATGTATGACTATCTTGATTCTGTCATAAAATCGTCATGGATGTACACGCATGATAGAAAACGTGACCTACTGTGACAAACACGTATCATCACCGAAGTGTATTTTTTTGTAGTTAATGGGTTAGTTGATTTGGATCACGCATCACTTAGATGACTTGAGGGATGTCTATTTAAGTGGGAGTTCTTAAGTAATTTGATTAATTGAACTTAAATTTATCATGAACTTAGTCTTAATAGTTTTTGCATATCTATGTTGTAGATAAATAGCTCGCAATATAGCTCCCCTATTTTTGATATGTTCGTAGAGAAAAATAAGTTGAAAGATGATAGTAGCAATGATGCAGGTTGGGTCCGTGATCTGAGGATTATCCTCATTGCTGCACAGAAGAATTATTTCCTTGACGCACCGCTAGGTGACAGACCTATTGCAGGAGCTGATGCAGATGCTATGAACATTTGGCAAGCTCAATATGATGACTACTTAATAGCTTAGTGCACCATACTTTATGGCTTAGAACCGGGACTTCAAAAATGTTTTGAATGCCACGGAACATATGAGATGTTCCAAGAGCTGAAATTGGTATTTTAGATTCATGCCCGTGTCAAGAGGTATGAGACCTTTACCTTGCTTACAAGATGGAGGAGAATAGCTCAGCCAGTGAGCATGTGCTCAGAATGTCTGGGTACTACAACCGCTTGAATCAAGTGTGAGTTAATCTTCCAGATAAGATAGTGATTGACATAATTCTCTAGTTACTATCACCAAGGTACTAGAACTTCATGATGAATTATAATATGCAAGGGATGACGAAGACGATTCCCGAGATCTTCACAATGCTAAAATTGGCAAAGGTAGAAATCAAGAAAGAGCAACAAGTGTTGATGGTTAACAAGACCACTAGTTTCAAGAAAAAGGGAAAATGGAAAGAAAGGGAACTTAAAGAAGAACGGGAAGCAAGTTGCCACTCCCGTGAAGAAGCCCAAAGCTGGACCTAAGCCCGAAGCTGAGTGCTTCTACTTCAAAGGGAATGGTCACTAGAAGCGTAACTACCCCAAATACTTGGCGGATAAGAAGGATGGCAAAGTAAACAAAGGTATATTTGATATAGATGTTATTGATGTGTACCTTACTAGTGTTCGTAGTAGCCCCTGGGTATTTGATACCGATTCAGTTGCTAAGATTAATAACTCGAAACAGGAGTTGCAGAATAAACAGAGACTAGTTAAGCGCGAGGGGACGATGTGAGTTGGAAGTGATTGCAAGGAAGATACGATCACCATATCACACTCCCTATACCTTCGGGATTAGTGTTGAACCTAAATAAATGTTATTTAGTGTTTGCATTGAGCATGAATATGATTAGATCATATTTATTGCAATATGGTTATTCATTTAAGTTAGAGAATAATTGTTGTTCTGTTTACATGAATAAAACCTTATGCTCATACACCCAATGCGAATGGTTTATTGAATCTCGATCGTAGTGATACACATATTCATAATATTGATGCCAAAATATGCAAAGTTGATAATGATAGTGCAACATACTTGTGGCACTGCCATTTAGGTCATATTAGTGTAAAGCGCATGAAGAAACTACATGCAGATGGACTTTTGGAGTCACTTGATTATGAATCATTTGATACTTGCAAACCATGCCTCATGGCACTACAAAAAAGACACATCCATGACATTTTGGGCCAAACGAATTTTTTCTATCATGCTTATGACACTTCTATGACGATAATTGTGACAAAACCCGGTATCATCATAGATGTGGTTGGCTCCTACTTCTATGACAGAAAATCATGACAGAAAATGGGCTATTCCTCCTAGGCGGGCCAGAGACGCAGCTGCATGACATTCTTTGGGCCGCCCATGATGGAAAAAAACCGTGGTAGAAGTGAGAGCGAGGAAAATACGGGGAGTTTCCCGGTTATGGTGGGTGGTCGGGGCCGAGCGATGCACGGAGGGATTGTGTGTTTCTCTCATACAAGTACGCGCATGGGTGCAAGGCGTTGGGATCTAACTGAACCCGAGAGAGGCATTCGCCTACTGAACCCGAGAGATTGCACTAGCTACGCGTTACTGAACCCGAGCGATCGATTGATCCGTGGCTGTTAACTGAACCCGATCGAGCAATTCCTTCGCTACTGCTGCTAACTGAAGCCGATCGAACCTGCTGCCTCTTGATGAACAGCGAGCGTTGTTGGGGGTTGGATGAATGATACGTCTCCAACGTATCTATAATTTTTGATTGTTCCATGGTATTATATTATCTGTTTTGGATGTTTAATGGGCTTTAATATGCTCTTTTATATTATTTTTGGGACTAACCAATTAACCAGAGGCCCAGTGCCAGTTTCTGTTTTTTGCCTATTTTAGAGTTTTGCAGAAAAGGAATACCAAACGGAGTCCAAACGGAATGAAACCTTCGCGATGATCTTTCTTGGACCAAAAGCAAGCCACAAGACTTGGAGTCGAAGTCAGAAACGACACGAGGCATTCACGAGATAGGAGGGCGTGCCCCCACCCTCGTGGGCCCCTCGTAGCTCCACCGACGTTTTTATTTTGCCTATATATACTCTTATACCCTAGAAACATCAGGGGGAGCCACGAGACCACTTGTCCACCGCCGCAACCTTCTGTACCCGTGAGATCCCATCTTGGGGCCTTTTCCAGCGATCTTCCGGAGGGGGAATCGATCATGAAGGGCTTCTACATCAACACTATTGCCTCTCCGATGAAGCATGAATAGTTTACCACAGACCTTCGGGTCCATAGTTATTAGCTAGATGGCTTCTTCTCTCTCTTTGATTCTCAATACAGAGTTCTCCTCAATGTTCTTGGAGATCTATTTGATGTAATATTCTTTTGCAGTGTGTTTGCCGAGATCTGATGAATTGTGGATTTATACACAAGATTATCTATGAACATTATTTGGTTCTTCTCTAAATTCTTATATGCATGATTTGATATATTTGCAAGTCTCTTCGAATCATCAATTTAGTTTGGCCTACTAGATTGATCTTTCTTGCCATGGGAGAAGTGCTTAGCTTTGGGTTCAATCTTGCGGTGTCCTTTTCCAGTGACAGTAGGGGCAGCAAGGCACGTATCGTATTGTTGCAATTGAGGATAAAAACATGGGGTTTATATCATATTGCTTGAGTTTATCCCTCTACATCATGTCACCTTGCTTAATGCGTTACTCCGTTCTTATGAACTCAATACTCTAGATGCATGCTGGATAGCGGTCGACGTGTGGAGTAATAGTAGAAGATGCAGAATCGTTTCGGTCTACTTGACACGGATGTGATGCCTATGTTCATGATCATTGCCTTAGATGTCTTCATAATTATGCGCTTTTCTATCAATTGCTCGGCAGTAATTTGTTCACCCACCGTAACACATGCTATCTCGAGAGAAGCTACTAGTGAAACCTATGGCCCCCGGGTCTCTTTTCCATTATATTATGTCTCTTTTCCATTATATTGCATCTCTTTAAATCTCGTTTACTGTTTTGCAATCTTTACTTTCCAATCTATACAACAAAAATACCAAAAATATACTTTATTATCTCTATCAGATCTCACTTTTGCGAGTGGCCGTGAAGGAATTGACAACCCCTTTATCGCGTTGGTTATAAGGTTCTTGATTGTTTGTGCAGGTATTTGGTGACTTGTGTGCCTTCTCCTACTAGATTGATACCTTGGTTCTCAAAACCGAGAGAAATACTTACGCTAGTTTGCTGCATCACCCTTTCCTCTTCAAGGGAAAAACCAACGCAAGCTTAAGAGGTAGCAAGAAGGATTTATGGCACCGTTGCCGGGGAGATCTTCGCCATGTTAAGCCATACCAAGTACCCATCATAAACTCTTCTCCCTCGCATTACATTATTTGCCATTTGCCTCTCGTTTTCCTCTCCCCCATTTCTAAAATGATTTTCCAAAACCTTTGCCTTTTCTTCGCCCCTCTTCTGTTCATCTCTTTTCGCTTGCTTCTTGTGTGCTTGTGTGTTGGATTGATTGGTTGTCACGATGGCTCAAGATAATACTAAATTGTGTGGTTTTTCAATACCAACAACAATGATTTTATTAGCACTCCGATTGCTCCTACTACCTATGCTGAATCTTGTGAAATTAATACCGCTTTGTTGAATCTTGTTATGAAATATCAATTTTCTGGCCTTCCTAGTGAAGATGCCGCAACCCGTCTAAACAACTTCGTTGATTTGTGTGATATGCAAAAGAAGAAAGATGTGGACAATGATATTGTTAAATTGGAGTTATTTCCGTTTTCGCTTAGAGATCGTGCTAAAACTTGGTTCTCTTCTTTGCCTAAAATAGTATTGATTCATGGAATAAGTGCAAAGATGCTTTTATCTCTAAGTATTTTCCTCCTGCTAAGATCATCTCCCTTAGGAACGATATTATGAATTTTAAGCAACTTGATCATGAGCATGTTGCACAAGCTTGGGAGAGGATGAAATTAATGATACGTAATTGCCCTTTACATGGTTTGAATTTGTGGATGATTATACAAATTTTTTATGCCAGATTGAATTTTTCTTCTCGTAATCTTTTAGTTTCGGCCGCGGGAGGCACTTTTATGGAAATCACTTTAGGAGAAGCTACTAAACTCCTAGACAATATTATGGTTAATTATTCTCAATGGCACACCAAAAGATCCACTAGTTAAAAAGTTCTTGCGATTGAAGAAATTAATGTTTTGAGTGGAAAGATGGATGAACTTATGAAATTATTTGCTAATAAAAGTGTTTCTTCTGATCCTAATGATATGCCTTTTTCCACTTTGATTGAGAATAATAATGAATCTATGGATGCGGATTTTGTTGGTAGGAACAATTTCGGTAACAACGCGTATAAAGGAAATTTTAATTCTAGGCCGTTTCCTAGTAATTCCTCTAATAATTATGGTAATTCCTACAACAACTCTTATGGAAATTTTAATAAGATGACCTCGATTTTGAGAATAGTGTTAAAGAATTTATGAGTTTGCAAAAGAATTTCAATGCTTTGATTAAAGAAAAATTGCTTAAGATTGATGAGTTGGCTAGGAACGTGGATAGAATTTCTCTTGATGTTGATTCTTTGAAACTTAGATCTATTCCACCTAAGCATGATATCAATGAGTCTCTCAAATCCATGAGAATTTCTATTGATGAGTGCAAAGAAAGAACCGCTAGGATGCGTGCTAAAAAAGACTGGTTTGTGACAGCGTGTTCTCTAGTTTTCATAATAATAATGATGAAGATCTAAAAGTGATTGATGTGACTCCTATTAAATCTTTGTTTTCCAATAAGAATCTTGATAAAGATGTGACTGGAGATGAGTCAACTTTAGTTAAAAGGCGTCCCAATGATTCAGAGTTTTTAGATCTTGATGCAAAAATTAATAAAAGTGGGATTGAAGAGGTTAAAACTTTACATAACAATGAACCCACTATTTTGGATTTCAAGGGATTTAATTATGATAATTGTTTTTTAATAGATTGTATTTCCTTGTTGCAATCTGTGCTAAATTCTACTCATGCTTATAATCAAAATAAAGCTTTTACTAAACATATCGTTGATGCTTTGTTGCAATCTTAGGAAGAAAAGCTTGAACTAGAAGTTTCTATCCTTAGAAAACTTTATGATGAGTGGGAACCTACTATTAAGATTAAGATTAAAGATTATAAATCCCATTCTTTGTGTGATTTAGGTGCTAGTGTTTCCATGATTCCAAAAACTTTGTGTGATGCGCTAGGTTTCCGTGAATTTGATGATTGTTCTTGAAATTTGCATCTTGTGGATTCCACCATTAAGAAACATATGGGAAGGATTAATGATGTTCTTATTGTTGCACATAGGAATTGCATGCCCGTAGATTTCATTGTTCTTGATATAGATTGCAATCCTACATGTCCTATTATTCTTGGTAGACCTTTCCTTATAATGATTTGTTTGATAGAAAGATTGTAAGGGAACCCCCTACAGTATAATTGGTGCAACAAACCCAAATTGCAAGTACCATGCCTTGAACCTAGGTGGGTGGGAAGGCATCAACCCCTTCCCACCACTAGGCTATGCCGATTGGTGCAATAATTGATATGGAAGAAGGAAATGTTAGATTTCAATTTCCATTAAGTAAGGGCATGGAACACTTTCCTTGGAATAAAATTAAATTTCCTTATGAATCTATTATGCATATCCACTTATGGATTGCATACCAAAGATGGCAATAGCAAGATCTATTCATGTTTTTATGCCTAGCTAGGGGCGTTAAACGATAGCGCTTGTTGGGAGGCAACCCAATTTTATTTTTTGTTCTTTGCTTTTGCTAATGTTTAGTAATAAATAATTCATCTAGCTTCTGTTTATATGTGGTTTTATGTTTTAATTACTGTTTGTGCCAAGTAGAACCTTTGGGAAGACTTGGGTGAAGTCTTTGCGATCTTGCTGTAAAAAACAGAAACTTTTGTGCTCACGATAATAGTTGTCATTTTTTTTACCGAAGAGTGCTTTTAGGTTGATTCTTTCTGAATATGATTAATAGAGAAATTCCTCACGTCCATCAATTTATTTCAGAATTTTTAGAGTTACAGAAGTATTCGAAAGTTACAGATTGCTACAGACTGTTCTGTTTTTGACAGATTCTGTTTTTCGTGTGTTGTTTGCTTATTTTGATGAATCTATGAGTAGTATTGGGGGGTATGAACCATAGAGAAGTTGGAATACAGTAGGTTTAACACCAAAATAAATAAATAATTAGTTCATTACAGTACCTTAAAGTGGTAGTTTATTTTCTTATACTAACGAAGCTCATGAGATTTTCTGTTGAAGTTTTGTGTTGTGAAGTTTTCAAGTTTTTGGGTAAAGATTTGATGGATTTTGGAATAAGGAGTGGCAAGATCCTAAGCTTGGGGATTCCCAAGGCACCCAAAGGTAAAATTCAAGGACAACCAAAAGCCTAAGCTTGGGGATGCCCCGGAAGGCATCCCCTCTTTTGTCTTCGTCTATCGGTAACTTTACTTGAGGCTATATTTTTATTCACCACATGATATGTGTTTTGCTTGGAGCGTCTTGTATGATTTGAGTCTTTGCTTTTTTAGTTTACCACAATCATCCTTGCTGTACACACCTTTTCGGAGAGACATGCATGAATCAGAATTTATTAGAATACTCTATGTGCTTCACTTATATCTTTTGAGCTAGACAATATTGCTCTAGTGCTTCACCTATTTCTTTTTAGAGCACGGTGGTGGTTTTATTTTATAGAAATTGTTGATATCTCATGCTTCACTTATATTATTTGATAGTCTTTTAGAACAACATGGTAATTTGCTTCGGTTATAAAATTAGTCCTAATATGATGGGCAACCAAGATGGGTATAGTAAAAACTTTCATAAAAGGTGCATTGAATACTATGAGAAGTTTGATTCTTTATGATTGTTTTGAGATATGAAGATGGTGATATTAGAGTCATGCTAGTAGAGTAGTTGTGAATTTGAGAGATACTTGTGTTAAATTTTGTGATTCCCGTAGCATGCACGTATGGTGAACCGTTATGTGATGAAGTTGGAGCATGATTTATTTATTGATTGTCTTCCTTGTGAGTGGCGGTCGGGGACGAGCGTTGGTCTTTTCCTACCAATCTACCCCATAGGAGCATGCACGTAGTACTTCCTTTCAATAACTAATAAATTTTTTCAATAAGTATGTGAGTTCTTTATAACTAATGTTGAGTCCGTGGATTATACGCACTTACACCCTTCCGCCATTGCTAGCCTCTCTTGTACCACACAACTTTCGCCGGTACCATACACCCACCTTATACCTTCCTCAAAACAACCACCATACCTACCTATTACGGCATTTCCATAGCCATTCCGAGATATATTGCCATGCAACTTCCACCGTTCTGTTTATTATGACATGCTCCATCATTCTCATATTGCCTTGCATGATCATGTAGTTGACATCGTATTTGTGGAAAAGACACCATTCATAATTTTTCATACATGTCACTCTTGAATCATTGCACATCCCGGTACACCGCCGGAGGTATTCACATAGAGTCATATTTTGTTTTAAGTATTGAGTTGTAATTCTTGAGTTGTAAGTGAATAAAAGTGTGATGATCTTCAATATTAGAGCATTGTCCCATTGAGGAAAGGATGATGGAGACTATGATTCCCCCAGAAGTCGGGATGAGACTCCAGACTAAAAGAATAGAGGCCATAAAAAAGCGAAAAGGCCCAAATAAAAAAATAAAAAATGAGAGAAAAAGAGAGAAGGGGCAATGCTACTATCCTTTTACCACACTTGTGCTTCAAACTAGCACCATGATCTTCATGATAGAGATTCTCCTATGTTGTCACTTTCATATACTAGTGGGAATTTTTTATTATAGAACTTGGCTTGTATATTCCAATGATGGGCTTCCTCAAAAAATGCCCTAGGGCTTCGTGAGCAAGCAAGTTGGATGCACAACCACTTAGTTTCTTTTGTTGAGCTTTCATACACTTATAACTCTAGTGCATCCATTGCATGGCAATCCCTACTCACTCACACTGATATCTATTGATGGGCATCTCCATAGCCCGTTAATACGCCTAGTTGATGTGAGACTATCTTCTCCTTTTTGTCTTCTCCAAAACCACTCTTCTATTCCACCTATAGTGCTATGTCCATGGCTCACGCTCATGTATTGCGTGAGCATTGAAAAAGTTTGCGAACATCAAAAGTATGAAACAATTGCTTGGCTTGTCATCGGGGTTGTGCATGATTAAATACTTTGTGTGATGAAGATAGAGCATAACCAGACTATATGATTTTGTAGGGATAACTTTCTTTGGCCATGTTATTTTGAGAAGACATGATTGCTTTGTTAGTATGCTTGAAGTATTATAGTTTTCATGTCAATATTAAACTTTTGTCTTGAATCTTTCGGATCTGAACATTCATGCCACAATAAAGAAAATTACATTGACAAATATGTTAGGTGGCATTCCACATCAAAAAATCTATTTTTATCATTTACCTACTCAAGGACGAGCAGGAATTAAGCTTGGAGATGCTTGATACATCTCCAACGTATCTATAATTTTTGATTGTTCCATGCTATTATGTTATCTGTTTTGGATGTTTAATGGGCTTTAATATGCTCTTTTATATTATTTTTGGTACTAACCTATTAACCAGAGGCCCAGTGCCAGTTTCTGTTTTTTTGCCTATTTTAGAGTTTTGCAGAAAAGGAATACAAAACAGAGTCCAAACGGAATGAAACCTTCGCGATGATCTTTCTTGGACCGAAAGCAAATCAGAAGACTTGGAGTTGAAGTCAGAAATGCCACGAGGCGTCCACGAGGCAGGAGGGCGCGCTGGGGGGGGGGTAGGCGTGCCCCCCACCCTCGTGGGCCCCTCATAGCTCCATCGACGTACTTCTTTCGCCTATATATACTCTTATACCCTAGAAACATCAGGGAGAGCCACACAACCACTTTTCCACTGCCTCAACCTTCTGTACCCGTGAGATCCCATCTTGGGGCCTTTTTCGGTGATCTTCTAGAGGGGGAATTGATCATGGAGGGCTTCTACATCAACACCATTGCTTCTACATCTCTCCATTGTTATTAGCTAGATGGCTTCTTCTCTCTCTTTGATTGTCAATACAAAGTTCTCCTCGATGTTCTTGGATATCTATTCGACGTAATATTCTTTTGTGGTGTGTTTGCCAAGATCCGATGAATTGTGGATTTATGCACAAGATTATCTATGAACATTATTTGGTTCTTCTTTGAATTCTTATATGCATGATTTGATATCTTAGCAAGTCTCTTTGAATTATCGTTTTAGTTTGGCATACTAGATTGATCTTTCTTGCCATGGGAGAAGTGCTTAGCTTTGGGTTCAATCTTGCGGTGTCCTTTCCCAGTGTCAGTAGGGGCAGCAAGGCATGTATTGTATTGTTGCCATCGAGGATAAAAAGATGGGGTTTATATCATATTGCTTGAGTTTATCTTTCTACATCATGTCATCTTGCTTAATGCATTACTCCGTGTCGGCGTTCTGGGAATGGGGGTCCCCGGACTTGCCTGCCTGCGGCCTGCGGCGTGGTTCAAGGGGCGGCCCAACACGGCCCATCTTCATCAGCACCAGCTCAAGACCCTCGCGAGGGGCCAAGCCTCACGGGGTGGGCGACAGGATGCTTCCTCAGGCACGGCCTCGTCAGGCTGGCTCGCAAGGAGGCGGAGAGATCAAGGCGGGGCACCTCACGAGGTGCCCATGACGCAAGCCATGAAAACCAAGGGTGCCAAGCGGGCGCTAGCCCGCGTAGTGTCCTCCTTTCCTCTTTGGTGCAAAGGGGGCAAGCGCAGGCGAGAGCATCAAGCAAAGACATCCATTTTGGTGCAACAAGACCAAGACTAGCACAACAGCAGGAAGGAAGTCATTGTGGAGCCCAGGAAGGCGTCACCACCAGAGCCTTTGACAAGCGAGGACCAGCTTTAGTCAGGATAAGTGTACTAGATGTCCCCCTTCAAAATGGCCAATTGTTGGCGCCCTTCCTGCTCAATATTTGGGAAGAGGCCCAGGGCCTTTGCCTATAAATAGGACTAGCCACCCTCAAGGCAGGGGATCGACGAATCGAACCTTAGCCAGAACCACCAACGCAAGAACCCCTCCCCTCGCGAGGCTGTTCTTCCTTGTATTGTTCATCATCAGCCCAAGAGGCAATCCACCACATCACAAACTAGAGTAGGGTATTACCCCACAATGGTGGCCCGAACTAGTATAAACCCTGCGTCTCTTGTGTTGCTATTTTCATAGCTTAGATCCGAGTGAGGCGGCGAGGTGCAGGTAGGTAGAGGGTGAGATCTCCGCGCGCACCCCAGTGTTCGAATCTAGAGGGTCTACCGGAACCCGAAATCCGACATTTGGCGCGCCAGGTAGGGGTGCGCCGAAGCTTTTTCTTCCGCCAACCCGCTCTCCGCCGACACCGCGACTCGCCCTGCGATGAGTTGCGCACCACCCGCTCCGGTCGTTAGCGCTAGCGCGGGGCCAGGGGGCTCCGAGCGTTGGCCCCAGCCTTGCGACAGGTGCGGTGGCCGGACAAGTTACCGGCAGTTTCCATGGCCCCTTGGGAAGAGCTGCGCAACCTCTTCCTCGCCCAGCATGCTGCGCCGGCGCCCCCGGTCGTCACGGCCCTCCTGGGCGGCTCGCAGGCGCCACCTTCGGGCCGCCATGTCAAGCCATTCGTCCGCCAGGTCGGGGCTGCCTCCATGCGGCAGGGGGCCCCCTCAGGTCAGTTGGCGCCCAAGGCTGATCTGGCCTTCTGCTCAGAGGACCACCCCTCAAACTCAGCCTGCTCGGGCGCGCTCCCGATGCTGTGCACCCCCACCATCTGCCAGGTGGCCATCACTAGGACTCTCATCAACGGCGGCTCGTGCCTCAGCGTGCTCTCGATTGAAGCCTTCAGCCTCCTCCACATACCACCGGAGCGGCTTCGGCCCAGCCGGCCCTTCTTGGGCGTCGGGGACGGGTCTTCCAGCTCCCTGGGGCAGATTTGTCTCCTGGTCACCTTCGGCACCTACGACAACTTCCGCACGGAGCTAATCGACTTCGACATCGCCCCTATCGGCCTCCCATACAACGCCATCCTCGGCTACCCAGCGCTGGCCCGATTCATGGCCGCGACTCACCCGACGTACAACCTCATGAAAATGCCCAGGAGCAGCGGCGTCCTCACTGTGTGCAGAGACACCGGGGATGCGTTGCAAGCGCTCAAGCTCGCCTTTAAGGCGGCAGCGTCGGCGCAACCTGCCGACTCGAACGCCCCTGAGCCCAAGGGGGCTGCGCCGGCCAAGAAAAAGCAGTTGTTCACCCAAGACAAGGCAGAAACCACCGCCGAGTGTGACTTGTTATGTTTCTTGGATGCCTTCTCTTGGTATCACCAGATCAAGATGGCGGTAGAAGATGTGGAAAAAATGGCTTTTCTAACCCCGTGTGGGGTGTACTGGTACACATGCATGCCGTTCGGGCTGCGCAATGCAGGGGCAACCTTTCAGCGGCTGATGCCCATCACCTTGGGCCCGCAGCTCGGGAAGAACGTTGAAGCCTACGTCGATGATATTGTGGTGTAGTCTCGCGAGGCCAAGACCCTGATACAAGACCTGGAGGAAACCTTCACAAGCCTCAGCGTTGTGAGCCCGCGGCTCAACCCAGAGAAGTTGGTGTTTGGGGTCCCCTCAGGCAAGCTCTTGGGCTTCCTCGTGTCCCACCGAAGCATCGAGGCTAACCCAGAAAAGGTCAAGGTGGTCGAGGACATGATCCCGCCAAAGACCCTCAGAGAAATGCAGAAGCTCACTGGGCGCGTGACAGCACTAGGACGCTTCATCTCCAAGTTGGGGGACTGAGCGCTGCCTTTCTTCCAGCTGATGAAGAAAAAGGGACCCTTTGAATGGACTGAAGAGGCCGACAAGGCGTTACAAGATCTCTAGAGGTACCTAACCAGCCCTCCGGTAATGGTGGCCCCGCGCCCTCAGGAACCCCTGGTGCTCTACCTCGCAGCCACTCCCTACTACGCCAGCGCAGCCCTGGTGGCGGTTAGGGAGGAGCGTCGGAACAAAGCCACGACATTTGCCCGGGTCGAGGCAAAGCATAAACAAGGAAGACCCACAGAGACCACCACCGCAGCCAAGAAGGATCAGCCGCCGCTGGGGAACACACTCGGGACAGCGCGGACCCCTCCCCCTAGCGACCAGCCGCTGGGGGCTCCCCTGCCTCAGGAGGCGCCACGGTCTCTGGAGGGCGCCATCGACACCAGCATTCCCAACCTCATTGAACATCCAGTGTACTTCATTAGCACAGTGTTGCGGGACGCAAGGGCGCGGTACCCCATGCCTTAGAAACTTCTCCTTGCGCTATTGGTGGCCTCGCGCAAGCTGCGGCATTATTTTCAGGGCCACCCCATCAAGGTTGTCTCAGCGTACCCTTTGGAAAGGGTGCTCAGGAGCCCTAACTCGGCTGGAAGAGTCATTGAGTGGAACATTGAACTACAAGCGTTTCAGCTCGAATTCAGCACAACCAGAGTCATCAAGGTGGCCGCCTTGGCAGATTTCATGGCAGAGTGGACGGAGGCGCCGGGCCTCAAGGCTGATGAGGATCGATCCCTCTCCCCGAGAAGCGAGGCGCTGGACGGTTGGGTCATGTACTTCGATGGGGCGTTCTCCAGGCACGGCGCGGGGGCTGGTGTGGTGCTTATATCTCCTACTCAATACAAGCTCTACTACGCCGTGCAGCTCTGTTTCCAGCACGGAGAAAAGGTCTCCAACAACATAGAAGAATATGAAGGCCTAATAGCAGGCCTGAAGGCCGCAGCCACCCTAGCAGTGAAGCGCCTTACCATCAAGGGCGATTCACAACTCCTCGTCAACTTCTCCAACAAAGTATACGAGCCGAGGGATGAGCACATGGAAGCCTACCTTGCGGAGGTCCGCAGGATGGAGAAGCAGTTCTGGGGGCTAGAGTTGCAGCATGTGCCCCGTGGCACCAATCAGGAGGCCGACGACATTGCCAAACGAGCATCCAGGCGGCTACCTCAGGAGCCTGGCGTCTTCGAGGAGCGGCTCTTCAAGCCCTCGGCCACGCCATCACTGTCAAGCGCGGTGCAGCCTCGGGAGGAGCTCCCCCAGCCGCCAGCCTCGGGAGCCCCGGTCTGCGGCCCGGCCTCAGGGGCGCGTCTGCTCTTGACGATAGAGCCTTAGGAGGGGTGCTGGATCATGGAGCTCCAGAGCTATTTGACGCAACGGAAATTGCCAGAGAAGGAGGAGGAAGCGGAGCGCGTGGCGCGGCAGGCCACAACATACCGCATCAGGGACGGAGAGCTCTACCGGAGGCGACCGGATGATGTGTCCCTGCGCTGCATCTCCAGGGAGCAAGGGAAGGAGCTGCTGGCGGATATACATGGTGGAGACTGTGGGCATCATTCATCATCGCGGACCCTCGTTGGAAGGCGTTCCGGAGTGGATTCTATTGGCCCACTGCGCTCAATGATGCCGTCGAACTAGTGAAGGCTTGCGAGGCCTACGAATTCCATGCCAAGCAGATCCATCAACCGGCTGGAGGTCTGCAAACTATACCCCTCTCATGGCCATTCGCAGTCTGGGGGCTGGATATCCTGGGCCCATTTCCTCGGGCGCCAGGGGGCTATCGCTACCTCTACATCGCCGTAGACAAGTTCACTAAGTGGGCTGAAGTGGAAGCCGTTCGCACCATCCCCGCAGGTTCTGTGGTCAAGTTCATCAAGGGCATCGTGAGCCGGTTCGGGGTTCCGAACCGCATCATCACCGACAACGGTTCCCAGTTCACCAGTAACCTCTTCAAAGCATACTGTGCTAACCTTGGAACACAGATATGCTACGCTTCAGTGGCGCACCCCCGGAGCAACGGTCAGGCCGAGCGGGCCAACGCGGAGGTCCTGAGAGGCCTCAAGACTAGGACATTCAAGAAGAAGTTGGAGGCCTGCGGCCGAGGTTGGTACGGCGAGCTTCAGTCCGTGTTGTGGTCCATCCGCACGCCATGCGACCAAGCCAACTGGCGAGACCCCATTCTTCCTGGTCTATTGAGCTGAAGCGGTCCTCCCTCACGAGGTCAGACGTCGTTCCGCATGGGTCCTGGCGTTCGACGAGGCGTAGCAAGACGCCATGCGGGGGACAGACCTCATGCTGGGGGAGGACCGTCGCCGGGAAGCTGCGCTCCAAGCAGCAAGATACAAACAAGCACTGCGGCGATACCACTGCCGTAACATCCGCCCCAGAACTCTCGAGGTAGGGGACCTCATGCTCAGGCGGGTTCTCTCCAGGGAGGGATTGCATAAGCTCTCTCTCATGTGGGAGGGCCCGTTCAAGGTTGTTCATGTTTCCAGGCCCGGCTCCGCGCGCTTGGAGACTCAGGAAGGGGTACCCGTCCAGAATGCGTGGAACATCCAGCACCTCCGGAGATTTTACCCTTGAAAAGGCCCAGAGCCTGTGAAGAAGGCGAACACCTGTGAAGCTGTTGCGTTTTGGAAAAGGCCCAGAGCCTGTGAAGAAGGTGAACGCCTGTGAAGCTATTGCATTTTGGAAAAGGCCCAGAGCCTGTGAAGAAGGCGAACGCCCGTGAAGCTCTTGTGTTTTGGAAAAGGGCCAGAGCCTGTGAAGAAGGCGAACGCCTGTGAAGCTGTCGCATTTTGGAAAAGGCCCGGTGCCCGTGAAGAAGGCGAACGCCTGTGAAGCTGTTGCATTTTGGACAAGGCCCGGTGCCTGTGAAGAAGGCGAACGCCTATGAAGCTGTCGCATTTTGGAAAAGGCCCGGTGCCTGTGAAGAAGGCAAACGCCTGTGAAGTTTACCTTCCCGAGAAAGTCCCAGAGCCTGTGAAGAAGGCCAATGCCTGTGAAGCTCGCCGCCCGTGACACTCTCACGTAATAATGAGTTGGGGCTGTACACGCCCCGGAGTCTCAGGAGCGCCGGCCTCAGGCCCTGGGGCTCCCTCCCGTGCCCAGTGGCCGCACTTAGCTCCGCACTGGTGAGAAGACGTCGAAGACTAGATTAGGTGCCGGACGCAGCTTTTCTCATTTGCTTTCTGCAGTTGTCTTGTTCATCCCCATTCGAGGTTTTATTGAAGTTGTTGTCGTCTTTGACTTGTGACTCTTTGCCTTTTTCGCTCTCCTGCCCCCAATTTCTCTCGCGCAAGTCTCGCGAGGGAGCAACGCGGGCACCCTCGTGAGTGTTTTCCGCCCTTATCGTTCGAGGCTTCCCTACCCGGGTCCACTACAGGAGCACCCCTCTAGTCCGTGCCCCACGGGCACCGCGACACGAACACAGGACCTGGGTCGGTCGCCTCCGCAGCTGAGGCCGGGAGCTATCTCTTCAGACTAACCCACGCAGGACTCGAAGCGTTCGACGAGGCCTCGGCCTCGGGAAGCAAAGGTCACGACAGGCCTCCCCCCGAGCTAAGTAATTTCTGTGCGCAAGCAGTGACACAAAGGCACAATACCGGAATAGTGGAAGCAAAAAAGAAAAGAAAAAAGAACAAAACAGGCGCGACTCGCCCGACACCAACTCACGGCGGAGACTCGAACTGCCTCCGGAGCTCAGGAGGACTCCATCTCGCGCTTCACCGAGGCGCGACGGCGGGTGGACCCGCTACCTCCCTCCAGGCGGGCGCGGCGGCGCGGAGGCTCATCGCGGCCACCGCTGGAGGAGCCGCTGCCCGAAGAAGAGCCGTCGAACCTCGATGAACCATGAGCGCCGCTGACCGCGCGCGCGCTGTCGTCTTCATCATCGCTGGGGCTGGACCCACAGCCGTGATCGTCGTTCTCAGGGCAGCACCCAGCGCGACGACCATCTTCCTCGAACACCCTCACGTAGAGGGTGGCATCACCGTCGAACTTGAAGTGCAGGGTGCACCGCCGGCTCAGACCACGCGCGCGGGCAAACGTTTGCCAGCCGCAGGTCAGGGCCAGGCTCCCAGCTGCAGAGACCTCCAACGAAGCCCAGGAGGCTCGGCTGCAGCAACCGTCCGCCTAAAGCTAGAGGCTGCCTAGGGCGCCCACCGGAAGCTCACCTAGGAGGGAGCGAGGAAGTAGGAGCCGGGTGCTGGCCCGTTCCGCCGACCACACAACGAACTCCGGCAGAACCTCTACCGAGTGGGAGCGAGGCCTAGGGGGTCGCGTGGCCACAGCGCGCCCCCCAGCGGTGGCCTGCCGCACGTCACCACGCGGGAGATCACCTCCACGGCCGCGAGGAGATACCGTGGGAGTCGCAGGGTGTTTGCGGGGACGGCCTCGACCGCGCTTGGGCAGGGGAGGGTCAGGCCCCGCCTGGCGGGCCTTCCCTTTCTCCGCGGCCGAGAACCTCTTGGGCGGAGCCATGAAGAAGGAAGAGAAGCAAGAGGGGATGGACCGGAAGGGCAGGCGCTGTCCCGTACTTATAGCCAGAGGAGGCCAACCGTCAGCCTCCATGTTCACAGGTAATCATGACCCGCTTTGCATGTAGGGACTTGTCAGTTCGCGCAGTTGCCGAGGCATTGTGGGGGAGCGGAGCCGCCCACGTCCAATCAACCGCCACGCGGCGCCCAAGGCCACAGGCTGTTAGGGCCCGCGGCGCTTCGCACTTGCCCCTTCGCTTCTCTGCTCAGCCAAGTCCGGGCGCGCCTTGGGCCCGGGGGCTACTGTCGGCGTTCTGGGAATGGGGGTCCCCAGACTTGCCTGCCTGCGACCTGCGGCGTGGTTCAAGGGGCGGGCCAGCATGGCCCATCTTCATCAGCACGAGCTTAAGACCCTCGCGAGGGGCCAAGCCTCGCGGGGTGGGCGACAAGAAGCTTCCTCAGGCACGGCCTCGTCAGGCTGGCTCGCGAGGAGGCGCAGAGATCAACGCGGGGCACCTCACGAGGTGCCCATGACGCAAGCCATGACGACCAAGGGCGCCAGGCGGGCGCCAGCCCACGTAGTGTCCTCCTTTCCTGTTTGGTGCAAAGGGGGCAAGCGCAGGCGAGAGCATCAAGCAAAGGCATCCATTTTGGTGCAACAAGACCAAGACCATCACAACGGCAGGAAGGAAGTCATCGTGGAGCCCAGGAAGGCGTCACCACCAGAGCCTTTGACAAGCGAGGACCAGCTTTAGTCAGGATAAGTGTACTAGATGTTCCCCTTCAAAATGGCCAATTGTTGGCGCCCTTCCCGCTCAATATTTGGGAAGAGGCCCACGGCCTTTGCCTATAAATAGGACTAGCCACCCTCAAGGCAGGGGATCGACGATCGAACCTTAGCCAGAAGCACCAACACAAGAACCCCTCCCCTCGCGAGGCTGTTCTTCCTTGTATTGTTCATCATCAGCCCAAGAGGCAATCCACCACACCACAAACTAGAGTAGGGTATTACACCACAATGGTGGCCCGAACTAGTATAAACCCTGTGTCTCTTGTGTTGCTCTTTTCATAGCTTAGATCCGAGCGAGGCGGCGAGGTGCAGGTAGGTAGAGGGTGAGATCTCCGCGCGCACCCCAGTGTTCGAATCTAGAGGGTCTGCCGGAACCCGAAATCCGACACTCTGTTCTTATGAACTTAATACTCTAGATGCATGCTGGATAGCGGTCGATGTGTGGAGTAACAGTAGTAGATGCAGAATCGTTTCGGTCTACTTGACATGGACGTGATGCCTATGTTCATGATCATTGCCTTAGATGTCTTCATAATTATGCGCTTTTCTATCAATTGCTCGGCAGTAATTTGTTCACCCACCGTAATACATGCTATATTGAGAGAAGCCACTAGTGAAACCTATCCCCCCGGGGCCCTTTTCCATTATATTACGTCTCTTTTCCATTATATTGCATCTTTTTAAATCTCATTTACTATTTTGCAATCTTTACTTTCCAATCTATACAACAAAATACCAAAAATATTTACTTTATTATCTCTATCAGATCTCACTTTTGCGAGTGACCATGAAGGGATTACGAACCCCTTTATCATGTTGGTTGCAAGGTTGTTGATTGTTTGTGCAAGTATTTGGTGACTTGTGTGTCGTCTCGTACTGGATTGATATCTTGGTTCTCAAAACTGAGGGAAATACTACGCTAGTTTGCTGCATCACCCTTTCCTCTTCAAGGAAAAAATCAATGCAAGCTCAAGGGGTAGCAATGAACAGTTGCCGGTGGGGGTTGGATGAACAGGACCCTGTGGTAGTAGAGGCCATTGCCGCTAGATGAACAGGGCCCCGATCGAGCCGGTTGGGGGTGGATGAATAGGACCGCATGGGGGGCTGGTTAAATAGTAGCTGGTGGAGGGTTGGATGAACAGTAGCCTGTGGAGGGGTGGTTGAACAGTAGCCGGTGGAGGCTGGATGAATAGGAGCCTGTGGATGAACAATATCTAGTGGAGGCAGGAGGGAGACGTCGTGGATCAACAGTCACAGGTGGAGGCTGGAGGAGGTCGACGATGGATGAACAGTAGCCCGTGGAGGCTGGAGCGAGGCAGTAGACGGTGGATGAACTATAGCCCATGGAGTCCCGTTTTGTGGTACGCCACACCCCTCCCATGAATAGGACCCCCATTTTGACCGTAGGAGGTCAAAGAGAAGTCTGTTTCCTTCGTTTTGCGGTATGCCACACCCCTCCCGATTAACAGGACACCGTTTCGACCGTAGGAGGTCGAAGCGAAGTCCGTCCTCCATTTTGCGGTACGCCAGACCCCTCCCGGTGAACAGGATCCCGTTTCGACCATAGGTGGTCAAATAAAAAGTTGTTTCCTCTGTTCTGCGGTATGCCAGGCCTCGTTTCGGCTGTTCCATCCAAGCTGGTTGGCTCCCGATGAACACAATGCATTCCGTTGCCTCCCAATGAACACGATGCAGTTGCTGCCCTCCGCTGCCTCTCCATGTACACGAGCCCTAGCCGTACATATGCGCGAGTAGGTGAGGGAGTCCTAGATTAGGGGGTCCTCAGACAACCGGACTATATGCTTATGCCAGACTGTTGGACTATGAAGATACAAGATTGAAGATTTCGTCCCGTGTCCGGGAGGGACTCTCTTTTGCGTGGAAGGCAAGCTTGGCGATTTTGATATGTAGATTCCCTTCTCTGTAACTGACCTAATGTAAACCCTAACCCCCTCCGGTGTCTATATAAACCGGTGGGTTTAGTCCGTAGGACAACAACAATCATAATCATAGGCTAGCTTCTAGGGTTAGCCTCTACGATCTCGTGGTAGATCTACTCTTGTAATACTCATATCATCAAGATCAATCAAGCAGGAAGTAGGGCCCAAACCTGGGTAAACATCATGTCCCCCTCCTCTTGTTACCATTAGCCTTAGACGCACAGTTCGGGACCCCCTACCCGAGATCCGCCGTTTTTGACACCAACATTCGTGCTTTCATTGAGAGTTCCACTATGACGTCAAAAAAAGGTTTGATGGCTCGCCTTGTTATCAAGGACAACATCACCTTCGAGGGAGCCCTGGCCTCAGGCCAAACCCTCCGACTAGGCGGCTTCGTCATGACCGCCCGCTCGGCTGCCGTGCCGACGATGACTTCTCGGGTCATCAAAAACAACCTCCATGTCAGCTCGGAACACGCCGAGCAGATGGATCTGATGGAGCTATCGTCCTTGAACGAGCTCCTAGATCGCATCACCGCTTTGGGAGTCGCTATGGACTATGATCAGATTGGGCTTAAACCCGATCAAAGAGAAATTAACTCTCCACCGATCACCCATCACATAGCGGTGGTGGAGGAGCGATGCATCAACTCTTCCTCTATATTGAGGATGAACTAGGTCCGGATTCCCGAGCTCACCGAGCCGGATACCCGCTCGTGGTAGGGCGTGCCCCAAACTCTGAATCTAGAATCGGACTGCGGGCCAGGAAAATTGGGCAACATCCCGGAACTCGAACTGCTAAGTTTGGAAGCTCCTTAGCCTCTGAGTCCCAGATCGGGTCAGGGTTCGGATTTAAATCCGCCCACCCACCTAGATACAAGCGATCTTTCCCACATCAGACAACAATCCCAAGAGACAGTACATCAATTTTGGGCCAGGTTCCTCCTTGTAATGAGCAAGGTTAAGGACTGTCGCGAGGAAGACGCAATTTCATTCTTTTGCAAAAATTGCACGGACAAGGGAATCCTCAACGCCATTAGTCGCCGTGACATATCACACTTTGCTGACTTGGTGGCCATAGTACAAAAGTACTGTGCGATGGAAAGCACCTGGAAAACCCAAGCAACATTCTGGGATCCTCCGGCTCTTGCTAAACCCCTTGTCCGAACCAAAAGGGTGTACTCTCAAAAGTCACACGATCCAATCATAAAGAAACCAAAGCCCACTGCAGGGCGTGGAACCATATTGGAGGGATGGCTCAATAGGCCATGCAAAATTCACACCACGCCGGATACCATACCAACACATAGCCTTAGAGCATGTTGGATACTCCGGCAGGTGGCCAAGAGCGGCGAGGATATCCTCATTAACAATACCACAGAGCATCATCCCGCAAAAAACAACAATACAGTGATGACAGTCTTTGAGACTTTCGGCTCGAACAATAGGCGCAAGAGAGCACTCCACAGCCTCGCAGAAGTCTGCCACGTTGCAGCAATTAATCCCTGGAACGACATGGCTATAACCTTTAATGCTAGTGACGAACCTCAATTCTGAACATTCCGAGCACCAGCCGCTCTAGTTCTTAGTCCAATTGTGTACGGCTTCCGGCTTACCAAAGTGCTCATGGACGGCGGCATCGGATTAAACCTCATCTATGAGGAAACTCTCAACAAAATGGAAATAGACAAGAGCCGCATTGAGCAAAGCAGCACGACCTTCTGAGGGATTATCCCTAGTCGGGAGGCACGATGTGCGGGAAAAATCACCCTCGATGTGGTATTCGGCATGCCGGAAAATTATAGGTCCGAAGAGATAACATTTGAAGTGGCCCCGTTCAATAGTGGAGACCACACCCTTTTAGGGCGGGACGCATTCATGAGCGTCCAGGCTATACCCCATTACGGGTACATGAAGCTCAAGATGCCCGGACCCAATGGAATCATCACTCTAGCCAGTGATCCGGACATAGCACTCCGCGCCTAAAATAAAACTGCCGCCCTGGCCCTTGAGGCATTATCCGAAGCCCTCGCGACCAAAGAATTAACTACGCTGCGCTCCATAGTGGACAGGGACGACGTGATACTCGACAAATGATCCAAATCCACCTCTTTCAAACCAAAGGACGAGATAGTAAAATTCAAAGTCCACCCAATGGACTCTACAAAAACAACATCCATTGGGGCAAAGCTGAACCCCACAATTGACGCTGCACTGCGGGCATTTTTATGCGAGAATTGGGACATCTTCGCCTGGCACCCTTCAGACATGCTGGGGATCCCACGCAGGCTGGCCGAGCATAGTCTCAACATACTGAAAGGATACAAGCCGGTCAAATAGACACTACAACGCTTTTTAGAGCCTAAACAACAAGCTATGGGAGAGGAGCTAGCCAAGGTACTCAAAGCCGGATTCATCAGAGAAATAAAACATCCGAACTGGCTAGCAAACCTGGTGATGGTACCAAAGAAGGACAAATCCTGGAGCCTATGCATTGATTTCAAGGACCTCAATAAGGCTTGCCCCAAGGATCCCTTCCCCTCCCCCGCATTGATCAAATCATCGACGCTACCGCAGGACATGACTCATTGTGCTTCCTCGACGCATACTCCGGATACCATCAAATCAAGATGGCAGAATCCGACCAAGACGCAACGACATTCATCATGCCATACGCCCTCTTTTGTTTCAACACCATGCCCTTCGGGCTCAAAAACGCCGGTGCTACCTACCAATGCATGATTCAGACATGTCTGAAAAAACAAATCGGTAAAACAGTTGAAGCATACGTGGATGACATGGTCATTAAGACCAGACACGTCGAATCCTTAATAGACGATTTGAGGCTCACGTTCGACAACCTCTGAACATATGACATCAAGCTCAATGCGGAAAAATGTGTTTTTGGCGTTCCCGCCAGAAAGCTCTTGGGCTTCATTGTTTCCAATAGAGGAATTGAAGCGAACTCGGCTAAAATCCGAGCTTCGTCATAGTTGGCTACCCCAACAGACCTCAAGCAAATCCAGAAATTAACTGGATGCATGGCTGTCTTAAGCCGCTTTATCTCCCGATTGGGAGAAAAGGCACTACCCCTCTACCGCCTTCTTTGACGCACTGAACACTTCAAGGGGACGGATGCGGCCACGGCCGGACTGGAAGAAATAAAGGCCCTTTTGGCCAGCAACCCAATCCTGGCCGCGCCAAACATTGGCGGACCCATGCTGTTATATATAGCTGCAACACACCAAGTTGTAAGCGCAGTGCTCGTTGTTGAACGATAGGAGGACGGACATATATTCCCGCTTCAAAAGCCGGTATACTACGTATCGACTATCCTCACACCATGAAAATCTAGGTACCCACATTATCAAAAGATAGCATACATGACTTCATGGCATCCTAGAAACTAGGACACTACTTTCAAGAGTGTTCAATAACGGTGGCCTCTGAAGTACCACTCAATGACATAATAAATAACCGCGATGCAACATGCCAGATTGCTAAGTGGGCCATCAAGCTCCTCCCGTTCGAAATTACATATAAACCACGTCGGGCCAATAAATCACAAGTATTGGCCGACTTCGTCGCCGAATGGACTGAAGCCGAACTCCCTAAAGAGTATGGCGCATACTCCAATTGATCATGCACTTCGACGGCTCTAAAATGCTGACTGGTCTGGGAGCGGGTGTTGTCTTGACATCCCCCACTGGAGATACAGTCCAATACGTACTCCATATACTATACATAGACTCCAACAACGCAACCAAATATGAAGCTCTGTTGGATGGTCTTCGGATGGCAGTCTCCATGGGCATCCAGCGCCTAGAAGTGCGTGGGGATTCAAACCTCGCAATATCTCAAATAAATGGAGACTTCGACGCCAAGGATCCGAAAATGGTGCTTATCATAATGCCATATTCCAAATGTCAGCTCGATTCGAGGGGCTTGAATTTCATCATGTGGTTCGAGAAAACAACCAAGCGGAGGATATCCTCGCCCGCATCGGCGCTAAGCGCGACCCTGTCCCACCTAACATCTTCCTGGAAAGGCTATTCAAGCCATCCGTGGTGTGGCAAGGGGAGACCGATAATACTAGTCCGAATCCGGCCACAACCCCAGATACCGAACACACTGACATAATCGGGGGCTTTGCCACCGAAATAACCCCTTCAGCCCATCTCATCATGGCAGTCATCGCCTCATGGACCGAACCCTTCTTAGCCTACCTAAATAGGCAAGAACTCCCCGAGGATCAAAATGAGGCATGCTGCAATGTGCGACGCTTTAAAGCCTACAAGGTCCACGAGGGAGAGATTTATAAGAAAAGTGCTACCGAAGTACTTCATAGATGTATCTCCAAAGAGGAAGGGCGGCAGCTATTGGCTGAAATTCATGCTGGACTCGGCGGCCACCATGCTGCAGCTCGGGCCCTTGTAAGCAAGGCCTTCGGTACAGGTTTCTACTGGCCGACAGCCCGAGAAGATGCACAGGACCTCGTCCAACATTGCGTCGGTTGCCAGCTCTTTGCCAACCAAATCCACATGCCTCCCACTGCTCACCAAACAATCCCCATAACTTGGCCTTTTGCGGTCTGGGGGCTCGATATGGTCGGACCCCTTAAAGGAGGAAGCCATAAGAAATAATACCTGTTGGTCATGGTAGATAAATTCACCAAATGGATAGAGGCCAAACCAGTTAAAACGGCCGAATCTGGACCAGTGATCGACTTCATATCAAGGGTTGTGCACCATTATGGTGTCCCCCACAACATCATCACCGATAATGGCTCCAATTTCACAGCCAATGAGGTGAAAACTTGGTGCGGCAGCATGGGCATTAAGCTTGATTACGCCTCCTGAAGGAAATATGCCCTAGAGGCAATAATAAAGTTATTATTTATTTCCTTATTTCATGATAAATGTTTATTATTCATGCTAGAATTGTATTAACCGGAAACATAATACATGTGTGAATACATAGACAAACATAGTGTCACTAGTATGCCTCTACTTGACTAGCTCGTGAATCAAAGATGGTTAAGTTTCCTAGCCATGGACAAAAGAGTTGTCATTTGATTAACGTGATCACATCATTAGGAGAATGATGTGATTGACTTGACCCATTCCGTTAGCTTAGCACACGATCGTTTAGTATGTTGCTACTGCTTTCTTCATGACTTATACATGTTCCTGTGACTATGAGATTATGCAACTCCCGTTTACCAGAGGAACACTTTGTGTGCTACCAAACGTCACAACATAACTGGGTGATTATAAAGGTGCTCTACAGGTGTCTCCGAAGGTACATGTTGGGTTGGCGTATTTCGAGATTAGGTTTTGTCACTCCGATTGTCGGGAGGTATCTCTGGGCCCTCTCGGTAATACACATCACTTAAAGCCTTGCAAGCATTGCAACTAATGAGTTAGTTGTGGGATGATGTATTATAGAACGAGTAAAGAGACTTGCCGGTAACGAGATTGAACTAGGTATTGGATACCGACGATCGAATCTCGGGCAAGTAACGTACCGATGACAAAGGGAACAACGTATGTTGTTATGCGGTTTGACCGATAAAGATCTTCGTAGAATATGTAGGAGCCAATATGAACATCCAGGTTCCACTATTGGTTATTGACCGGAAACAGTTCTAGGTCATGTCTACATAGTTCTCGAACCCGTAGGGTCCGCACGCTTAAGGTTTCAATGACAGTTATATTATGAGTTTATGAGTTTTGATGTACCGAAGGAGTTCGGTGTCCCGGATGAGATCGGGGACATGACGAGGAGTCTCGAAATGGTCAAGATGTAAAGATCGATATATTGGACGACCATATTCGGAGTTCGGAAAGGTTCCGAGTGATTCGAGTATTTTTCGGAGTACCGGAGAGTTACGGGAATTCGTATTGGGCCTTAATGGGCCATACGGGAAAGGAGAGAAAGGGCCAAAAGGGTGGCCGCACCCCTCCCCTTGGACTAGTCCGAATTGGACTAGGGAGGGGGTGCGCCCCCTTCCTTCCTTCTCCTTCTCTCTTCCCTTTCCTTCTCTCCTACTCCTACTACATGGAAGGGTTCCTAGTTCTACTAGGAAAAGGGGAATCCTACTCCCGGTGGGAGTAGGACTCCCCTAGGGCGCGCCATAGAGAGGGCCGGCCCTCCCCCTCCTCCACTCCTTTATATACGGGGGCAGGGGGCACCCCATAGACACACAAGTTGATCTACGGATCGTTCCTTAGCCGTGTGCGGTGCCCCCCTCCACCATATTCCACCTCGGTCATATCGTCGCGGAGTTTAGGCGAAGCCCTGCGCCGGTAGAACATCATCACCGTCACCATGCCGTCGTGCTGATGGAACTCATCCCTGACGCTTTGCTGGATTGGAGCCCGAGGATCGTCATCGAGCTGAACGTGTGCAGAACACGGAGGTGCCGTACGTTCGGTGCTTGGATCGGTCGGATCGTGAAGACGCACGACTACATCAACCGCGTTGTCATAACGCTTCCGCTTACGGTCTACGAGGGTACGTGGACAACACTCTCCCCTCTCGTTGCTATGCCATCACCATGATCTTGCGTGTGCGTAGGAAAATTTTGAAATTACTATGTTCCCCAACACCTCCGTCTATCACCCTCAAACAAATGGTCAAGACGAACGAGCGAACGGTCTTATTATGAGCGGCATCAAACCTAGACTAGTGCGGTCTCTGAAGGAATCAGACACACACTGGGTAGAGGAGCTCGACTCCCTACTATGGGGGCTGCAGACCACGCTGAATCGCACAACCGGATATACACCCTTTTTCATGGTGTACGGCGCATAGGCGGTATTGTCTTGCGATATTATTCATGACTCACCTCGAGTGTGCATGTATGAAGAAAGAGAAGCCGAGCTTGATCGGCAGGACAATTTAGATGCCCTGGAGGAGGAGCGCGACGTCGTGATGACCCACAAGTATAGGGGATCTATCGTAGTCCTTTTGATAAGTAAGAGTGTCGAACCAAACAAGGAGCATAAGGAAATGACAAGCGGTTTTAAGTAAGGTATTCTCCGCAAGCACTGAAATTGTAGGTACCAGATAGTTTTGTGATAAGATAATTTGTAACGGGTAACAAGCAATGAAAGTAAATAAGGTGCAGCAAGGTGGGCCAATCCTTTTTGTATCAAAGGACAAGCCTGGACAATTTCTTATAATGAGAAAAGCACTCCCGAGGACACACGGGAATTATTGTCAAGCTAGTTTCATCACACTCATATGATTCACGTTCGTTACTTTGATAATTTGATATGTGGGTGGACCGGTGCTTGGTTACTGCCCTTTATTGGACAAGCATCCCACTTATGATTAACCCCTATTGCAAGCATCCGCAACTACAAAATAAGTATTAATGTAAACCTAACCATAGCATGAAACTAGTGGATCCAAATCAGCCCATTATGAAGCAACGCATAAACTAGGGTTTAAGCTTTTGTCACTCTAGCAACCCATCATCTACTTATTACTTCTCAACGCCTTCCTCTAGGCCCAAATAATGGTGAAGTGTCATGTAGTCGTCATTCACATAACACCACTAGAGGAGAGACAACATACATCTCATCAAAATATCGAACGAATACCAAATTCACATGACTACTAATAGCAAGACTTCACCCATGTCCTCAGGAACAAACGTAACTACTCACAAAGAATATTCATGTTCATATTCAGAGGAGTATTAATATGCATTAAGGATCTGAACATATGATCTTCCACCAAGTAAACCAATTAGCATCAACTACAAGGAGTAATCAACACTATTAGCAACCCACAGGTACCAATTTGTGGTTTTGATACAAGATTGGATACACGTGAGGAACTAGGGTTTTGAGAGGAGATGGTGCTGGTGAAGATGTTGATGGAGATTGACCCCCTCTCGATGAGAGGATCGTTGGTGATGACGATGGTGATGATTTCCCCCTCCCAGAGGGAAATTTCCCCGGCAGAATAGCTCCGCCGGAGCCCTAGATTGGTTCCGCCAAGGTTCCGCCTCGTGGCGGAGGAGTTTCGTACCGTAAGCTTGCTTATGATTTTTTCCAGGGTAAAAGCCTTCATATAGCAGAAGATGGGCACCAGAGGGCCACCAGGGGGCCCACAAGACAAGGGGGCGCGCCCCCACCCTCGTGGCCATGGTGTGGGCCCCCTCTGGTACTTTATTTTCTCAATAATTCTTATTAATTCCAAAAATGACTTTCGTGGAGTTTCAAGACTTTTGGAGGTGTGCAGAATAGTATTCCAATATTTTGTCCTTTTCCAGCCAGAATCCCAGCTGCCGGCATTCTCCCTCTTCATGATAAACCTTGTAAAATAAGAGAGAATAGCCATAAGTATTGTGACATAATGTGTAATAACATCCCATAATGCAATAAATATTGATATAAAAGCATGATGCAAAATGGACGTATCAGCTCTCCCAAGCTTAGACCTCGCTTGTCCTCAAGCGGAAGCCGATATCGAAAAATATGTCCACATGTTTAAAGATAGAGGTGTCGATAAAAATAAAATACGAACATGAGGGCATCGTGATCATTCTTGTAACAAAAACATATATAAATTTTGTCATATGATTTCTTATGCTCAAGTAACAATCTATTCACAATGTCGAGTATGGTTCAGAAACTTCATTGAGAAATAGCAAACTATAATCTCAGTCATTGAAGCAATTGCAATTTATCATAACATCAGAAAGAGTCAAGAATAGAGCTTTTCAGCAAGTCCACATACTCAACTATCATATAGTCTTCTACAATTGCTAACACTCACACAATACTTATGGTTATGGAGTTTTAATCGGACACTGAGAAAGATAGGGGCTTACAATCTCGCCTCCCAACGTATTCACCTTTGGGTGATGTCAACAATAATAGTTCATGCTAACTTACATCTAGTGGGATATATATATATATCAGGATCTTTCCAACATGAGGTGCTTGCCAAAGGATAAAATGAAGAAGGGAAAGGTGAAGATCACCTTGACTCTTGCAAAAAGTAAAAGACATAAAGTAAAAGATAGGCCCTTCGTAGAGGGAAGCAAAGGTTGTCATGTGCTTTTAGGTTTGGATGCACAAAATCTTAATGCAAAAGAACGTCACTTTATATTGACACTTGTGATATGAACCTTTATTATGCAGTTCGTCGCTTTTATTACTTCCATATCACACGATCGTATAAAGCTTATTTTCTCCACACTAATAAGTCATACATATCTAGAGAGCAATTTTTATTGCTTGCAACATGACAACTTACTTGAAGGATCTTACTCAATCCATAGGTAGGTATGGTGGACTCTCATGGAAAAACTGGGTTTAAGGATATTTAGAAGCACAAGTAGTATCTGTACTTGGTGCAAGGAATTTGGCTAGCATGAGGGGGAAAGGCAAGCTCAACATGTTGGACGATCCATGACAATATACTTTAACTAAGAAAACATAACCCATTACGTTGTCTTCCTTGTCCAACATCAACTCTTTAGCATGTCATACTTTAATGAGTGCTCACAATTATAAAAGATGTCCAATATTGTATATTTATATGTGAAAATCTATCTTTCTTTATTACTTCCTATTAATTGCAATGATGACCAAAACTATGTTTGTCAACTCTTAAAAACTTTTATGCCTCATACTCTTATATGTGAAGTCATTACTATCCATAAGATCAATATGAACTATTTTATTCTTTTTATTCTTTCTATTTTCTCAAGATCATAGCAGGATAGCAAAGTCCTTGACTCACACTAATCTTTATTATATAGCTCACGGACTCGATTACATAGAAGGATCACAAAGCAAAACCCAAAACTAATTCAGACCAACACTTTATTCTACTAGATATAGATATTACCAAAAGGATCGAACTAAGTAAACCGGTAAAGATAGGAGTGTGATGGTGATACTATACCGGGGCACCTCCCCCAAGCTTGGCAGTTGCCAAGGGGAGTGCCCATACCCATGTGATTATGTCTCCTTCTTCAAAGTTGGTGTTGTTGATGATGTAGGTTTCTTCCTTAATTTACGCTTGAGAATGGAATTTTGCTCCCTTAGATCATCGATCTCCCGCTCAAGGCTTAATATCCTTTTGCATAGTTCCTGTTTGTTTTCCTGCAAGAGACGAAAAAGGATAAACTCGATTTTGGGCTTCTTTGCCATGTCAGGGAGGCTTGACTTTTTAAATTCCACATGCATCTCCCCGGGTTGACGTAGCGGGACTTCATCTTCATATGAGCTTGTTTCCCCCTTTCTCTTAGGCTCATAGTCTTCTTCTTCCTCAGTGGTCTAGCCACAGTGCTCCAAGTTCCCGTAGACCTTAGGGTCTGCAAGGTAATCATCCACATAGCTTTCTCCCTCCGAATACTCGGACGACATATTGCTCTAATCTGCGGCAGAAACAACTCGAAACAAAGACAAAGGATTTTTGCGCGATACAGTGGTCAAAAAACCTTCGGGAGATTATATAATGAATTTTTACCGACCAAAAGAAGTAACATGCAAGAAAACGGAGTCCGGAAAGCACACGAGGTGTGCATGAGGCAGGGGGCGCGCCCAGTAAGGGTGGGCGCGCCCTCCACCCTCATGCAGGCCTCGTGTCCTTCCCGGATTACTTCTTGCTTCCCTAAATTCTTAAATATTCCAAAACAGAGAAAATTGCCATTAGAACTGTTTTGGAGTCGGTTTACTTACCGTACCACATAGCTATTCCTTTTCAGAGTCTGAAACATTTTGGAAAGTGTCCCTTATGTATTCCTGCGGGGTTACGGTTTCAATAATATTAGTTTCAACATTTATAGGATTACCTGAGATATAATGTTTGATTCTTTGACCGTTCACCACCTTCGGATTTGTTCCTTCGAAGTTGTTGATTTTTATGGCACCGGAACGATGGACCTCCTCGATAACGCAAGGACCTTCCCATTTAGAGAGAAGTTTTCCTGCAAAAAATCTTAAACGAGAGTTGAATAGCAACACATAATCACCTACATTAAACTCACGCTTTTGTATCCTTTTGTCATGCCATCTTTTAACTTTTTCTTTAAACAACTTGGCATTCTCATAGGCTTGGATTCTCCATTCATCAAGTGAGCTAATGTCAAATAACCTCTTCTCATCGGCAAGTTTGAAATCATAGTTGAGCTCTTTAATGGCCCAATATGCCTTATGTTCAAGTTCAAGAGGTAAGTGACACGCTTTTCCATAAACCATCCTATACGGAGACATACCCATAGGATTTTTATATGCAGTTCTATAGGCCCATAATGCATCATCAAGTTTCTTGGACCAATTCTTTCTAGATCTGTTAATAGTCTGTTGCAAAATTAATTTTAGCTCTCTATTACTCAATTCGACTTGACCACTAGACTTCGGGTGATATGGAGATGCAATTCTATGATTAGCATCATACTTAGCAAGCATTTTACGAAAAGCACCATGAATAAAATGTGAACAACCATCAGTCATGAGATATCTAGGGACTCCAAACCTCGGAAAAATAACTTCTTTAAGCATCTTAATAGAGGTGTTATGATCAGCACTACTAGTTGGAATAGCTTCTACCCACTTGGTAACGTAATCAACATCAACTAAAATATGTGTATATCCATTAGAGGCAGGAAAAGGTCCCATATAACCAAAGCCCCAACATCAAATAGTTCAATAACAAGAGAATAATTCATAGGAATTTCTTGATGTTTACTAATATTACCAATTCTTTGACATTCATCACAAGACAAGACAAACTTACGAGCAGCTTTGAAGAGAGTAGGCCAATAAAAACCGGATTGCAATACCTTATGTGCAGTTCTATCTCCAGCATGGTGTCCTCCATATGGTTCGGAGTGACACTTGCGTAGGATCTGTTCCTGTTCATGCTCAGGTACACAACGTCTAATAACACCATCTACTCCTGCTTTATAAAGGTGTGGGTCATCCCAGAAGTAATGTCTTAAATCATAAAAGAACTTTTTCTTTTGTTGGTATGTAAAACTAGGTGGTATAAATTTAGCAACGATGTAATTAGCATAATCAGCATATCATGGAGCAATACGAGAAGCATTAATGACCGCTAATTGTTCATCAGGAAAGCTATCATCAATAGGTAGTGGGTCATCAAGAACATTCTCTAGCCTAGACAGGTTGTCTGCAACGGGGTTCTCGGCTCCCTTTCTATCAATAATATGTGAATCAAATTCTTGAAGCAAGAGGACCCATCTAATAAGTCTAGGTTTAGCATCTTTCTTTTCCATAAGATATTTAATAGCAGCATGATCAGTGTGAATAGTAACTTTAGAATCAACAATATAAGGTCTGAACTTATCACAAGCAAATACAATTGCTAAGAATTCTTTTTCAGTAGTAGCATAATTTCTCTGGGTAGTATCAAGAGTTTTACTAGCATACTGGATAACATTTAATTTCTTGTCAACTCTTTGCCATAGAACAACACCTACATCGTAATCGCTGGCATCACACATAATTTCAAAGGGTAAATTCCAATCAGGTGGCTGAACAATAGGTGAAGTGATCAAATCTTTCTTAAGTATTTCAAATGCTTCTACACAATCATCATTAAAGACAAAAGGAATATCTTTTTGCAATAAATTAGTTAGAGGCCTTGAGATTTTAGAGAAGTCCTTAATGAACCTCCTATAAAAACTGGCATGACCAAGGAAACTTCTTATACCTTTAATGTCCTTAGGACATGGCATCTTTCCAATAGCATCAACTTTAGCTTTATCAACTTCAATACCTCTTTCAGAAATTTTATGCCCCAAGACAATGCCTTCATTAACCATAAAGTGACACTTTTCCCAATTCAAGACGAGACTAGTGTCTTCACATCTCTGCAAAACTCGATCAAGGTTGCTCAAGCAATCATCAAAAGAGGATCCATAAACGGAGAAATCATCCATGAATACCTCACAAATCTTTTTACAAAAATCAGAGAATATAGCCATCATGCATCATTGAAAGGTAGCAGGTGTAGTACGTAAACCAAAAGGCATACGTCTATAAGAAAAAGTACCAAAAGGGCAAGTAAAAGTGGTTTTTGATTGATCGTCTACTGACACAGGTATTTGAGAGAAACTAGAATAACTATCTAGAAAGCAGAAATGTTTATGTTTTGATAGTCTTTCTAGCATTTGATCAATAAAGTTAAAGGGTAATGATATTTCTTAGTAGCTTTATTTAATTTATGGAAATCAATTACCATCCTATAACCTATAATAGTTCTTTGCAGAATCAATTCATCTTTATCATTAGGAACAACAGTGATACCTCCCTTCTTAGGGATGCAATGGACATGACTTTACCCAATCACTATCAGCAACGGGATAAATTATACCTGCCTCAAGGAGGTTTAGTATCTCCTTTCTTACCACTTCTTTCATCTTAGGATTTAACCGTCGTTGATGATCTCTAACTGGTTTGGAGCCTTCATCCAATTTAATTTTGTGTTGGCATAGAGTGGGACTAATGCCCTTAAGATCATCCATAGTATATCCAATAGCAGCACAGTGCTTCTTCAGAGTTTTCAATAATCTTTCCTCTTCTTGCTCTGAAAGGTTAGCACTAATAATAACAGGATATATCTTCTTTTCATCAAGATAAGCATATTTAAGATTATCAGGTAATGGTTTGAGCTCAAACACGGGATCACCCTTGGGTGGAGGGTGGTCCCCTAGGATTTCAACATGCAAGTTGTGTTTCAGAATAGGACCCTGTTGAAGGATAACTTCATCTATTTCCCTTCTTTCATTCATAAACATATTATTTTCATGGTCTAGCAAATATTGTTCTAACAGATTAGTAGGAGGTACGGCAATAGAAGCAAGACCAATAATTTCATCCTTACTAGGCAATTCTTTATCATGGGGTTGTCTACGAAATTTAGCAAAATTAAACTCATGATACATATCTCCTAAGCCAATCGTATGAACATCCTTTTTGCAATCTATCCTAGCATTAACAGTATTCAAGAAGGGTCTACCAAATATAATGGGACAAAAGCTATCTTGTGGGGAACCAAGAACAAGAAATCAACAGGATATTTAACTTCCCACACAAGACTTCAACATCTCTAACAATCCCAACTGGTGAAATAGTGTCTCTATTGGCAAGCTTAATAGTGACATCAATATCTTCTAACTCAGCGGGTGCGATATCATGCATAATTTCTTCATATAAGGAATGAGGCATTGCACTTGCACTAGCACCCATATCTCATAAGCCATGATAACAATGATCTCCTATTTTAACAGAAATAGCAGGCATGCCTACAACAGGTCTATGTATCTTAGCATCTGGTCTAGCAATATTAGCAGCTTCATCACAGAAGTAAATAACATGCCCATCTATATTATCATCCAAGAGATCTTTGACCATAAGAATACTAGGTTCAACTTTAGTTTGCTCAGGATGTGTATATGTTCTAGTATTACTCTTACGAACCACTGTTGAAGCTTTAGCATGATCCTTTATTCTAACAGCAAAAGGTGGTTTCTCAACATAAGTAGTAGGAACAATAGGATCATTATAAGTGATAGTCTTTTCTTCAACCGTAACAGGTGCAACTACTTTTACTTCAATAGGAGGATTATATTTAAACCACTTCTCCTTAGGGAGGTCAACGTGGGTAGCAAAAGATTCACAGAAAGAAGCTACTATCTCATAGTCAAGTCCATATTTAGCGCTAAATCCACGAAAAGCATCGGCATCCATAAAAGATTTAACACAATCAAACTTAGGTGTCATACCCGACTCCTTACCATCATCGGAACACCAATCTTCAGAGTTGCGTTTAATTCTTTCCAATAAATCCCACTTGAATTTAGTAGTCTTCAACATATAAGAACCAGCACAGGAAGTATCGAGCATGGTGCGATCATTGTGAGAAAGCCGATCATAATTTTTTTGAATAATCATATCTCTTGAGAGCTCATGATTGGGGCATGAATATAACATTGACTTAAGCCTCCCCCAAGATTGAGCGATACTTTCTCCTTCGCGAGGCCACATATTATATATGTAATTACCATCACGATGAACAAGATGCATAGGATAGAACTTCTGGTGAAATTCCAACTTCAATCGTTTATAATTCCAAGATCCCGTATCATCACATAGCCTATACCATGTCAATGCGTCTCCCTTCAAAGATAAAGGAAATACCTTCCTCTTAACAACATCATCGGGAATACCTGCAAGCTTAAATAATCCACAAACTTCATCCACATAGATAAGGTGTAAATCAGGATGCAATGTTCCATCTCCTGCAAAGGGATTAGCTAGCAGTTTCTCTATCATACCCAAAGGAATCTCAAAGTAAACATTTTCAGTAGGTGCAGTAGGTTGAGGAGCAACTCTTTGCTCTACTGGTCGGGGCGAAGATGCCCCGAACAAGCCCCTCAAAGGATTAGTTTCCATAGTAACAAGTGACAAAAAATTTCAGCACACTATATAAATGTTTCCTTACCAAGTTCCACTCACCAAAGGCGCTTCACTCCCCGGAAACGATGCCAGAAAAGAGTCTTGATGACCCACAAGTATAGGGGATCTATCGTAGTACTTTCGATAAGTAAGAGTGTCGAACCCAACGAGGAGTGGAAGGAAATGACAAGCGGTTTTCAGTAAGGTATTCTTGTAAGCACTGAAATTGTAGGTAATAGATAGTTTTGTGATAAGATAATTTGTAACGGGTAACAAGCAATGAAAGTAAATAAGGTGCAACAAGGTGGCCGAATCCTTTTTGTGGCAAAGGACAAGCCTGGACAATTTCTTATAATGAGAAAAGCGCTCCCGAGGACACATGGGAATTATTGTCAAGGTAGTTTCATCAAACTCATATGATTCACGTTCGTTACTTTGATAATTTGATATGTGGGTGGACCGGTGCTTGGGTACTGCCCTTTCTTGGACAAGCATCCCACTTATGATTAACCCCTATTGCAAGCATCTGCAACTACAAAAGAAGTATTAAGGTAAACCTAACCATAGCATGAAACTAGTGGATCCAAATCAGCCCCATGCGAAGCAATGCATAAACTAGGGTTTAAGCTTCTGTCACTCTAGCAACCCATCATCTACTTATTACATCCCAATGCCTTCCTCTAGGCCCAAATAATGGTTAAGTCTCATGTAGTAGACGTTCACATAACACCACTAGAGGAGAGACAACATACATCTCATCAAAATATCGAACGAATACCAAATTCACATGACTACTAATAGCAAGACTTCACCCATGTCCTCAGGAACAAACGTAACTACTCACAAAGCATATTCATGTCCATAATCAGAGGAGTATTAATATGCAATAAGGATCTGAACATATGATCTTCCACCAAGTAAACCAATTAGCATTAACTACAAGGAGTAATCGACACTACTAGCAACCCACAGGTACCAATTTGTGGTTTTGATACAAGATTGGATACACGTGATGAACTAGGGTTTTGAGAGGAGATGGTGCTGGTGTAGATCTTGATGGAGATTGACCCCCTCTCGATGAGAGGATCATTGGTGATGACGATGGTGATGATTTCCCCCTCCCGGAGGGAAGTTTCCCCGGCAGAACAGCTCCGCCGAAGCCCTAGATTGGTTCCGCCAAGGTTCCGCCTCGTGGCGGAGGAGTTTCGTCCCGTAAGCTTGCTTATGATTTTTTCTAGGGTAAAATCCTTCATATAGCAGAAGATGGGCACCGGAGGGCCACCAGGGGGCCCACAAGACAGGGGGGCGTGCCCAGTAGGGGTGGGCCCCCTCTGGTACTTTCTTTGCTCAATAATTCTTATTAATTCCAAAAACGACTTTCGTGGAGTTTCAGGACTTTTGGAGTTGTGCAGAATAGGTTTCCAATATTTGCTCCTTTTCCAACCAGAATCCCAGCTGCCGACATTCTCCCTCTTCATGATAAATCTTGTAAAATAAGAGAGAATAGGCATAAGTATTGTGACATAATGTGTAATAACAGCCCATAATGCAATAAATATTGATATAAAAGCATGTGCAAAATGGACGTGTCACGTCGCAAAAGCTCGTTCCGCATTTTATCAACAACAGGCTCGCAGGTATCAAAGCAGAGAAGTACGGGCCAAAACTTATAACATTGACGAACTAATTCTACGCCTACCGGAGAAGAAAAAGGACAAGATCAAGCCCAAGTGGGAGGGTCCCTTAATCATTGATAAAGTTCTCACTGGAGGAGCGTACCGCCTGCGTGATGCATCGAGCCGAATCCATAGAACACAGCCAGACTCCAAAGATTCTATGCCTAGCGCCGAACTCTTTGTTTGTCTCCTTCCCTTCGTCTTTTTGTTTTACTTTTTAGTTACATCCTCTTTCTTTCTTTTTATGGCTCTAAAGCTTTAGTGTAACTCGACTACAAATTCGTGACAAGCTAATCTTCAAAATGTGTGTTCGTTATACCTAGGGGCTTCTGATACAGAAGCTTAATATAATTACCTTCCGGGCATCACACCCACTACATATGTGCCCCTTTTCCATATGTACCTTTTTTCACCATTATATGCATCAATATGACTTAAGTTTTGGCCAAGCTGGGTTGCCTGGCTCCTGTATTTATGCCCTATGTTCCTGTTAGTTCGGCTAGGGCATAAAGGGAGCACCTCTGTGATTGTTACTGCCGGGTAATTCGGATGTGTACCTTAGACTGGGTGAAGCCAAAAGCTAGTGTTCTTAAGAGAATATTTTGTCGGTGAACTAAAGATGTTTCTTACCCATTACAATACAAACCCCCAGATGTTTACAATACCGCGTCTCTGTTCGCAATTCGGACATGCACCTTAATGCATGCGTACCCAGGGAAAGGAACCCTTAACGGAACTATTCTCCCTGGAAAATGTTTCTTACTATCCATGTAATATAACATAGCTAGTTGGGTACTTGTCTGTTCAAGCAATTATGACCCCTACGCCTGGTTTCCACGCGTACCCCGGTTTACATAACTGAGCGGGTATTCAGAAACACTCCGGACTGTTGGGTTCAGAGGTCGAAGCGAAAAGGTCCACCATGACAAATGATTTACAATCCGGCTAGGGACAAATATGTCAATTGAAGTACATAGTCACTTAGACTCACCTACTTCTTCTTCTATGCCATCCAACATGATGTCTAGCCTACAATCCTGTTGGGAATACTTTGCAGCTAAGTCTACCTGGTCATGTACCACACTAACGGGAATATCTTTCCCATCTAACCCTACAGGTCCGACCAGGGCCATGTGATTCGGGTCGACCTTGGTGTACCATGTTTTTACCATGGCCCAAGCTTCCCTCGCACCTTCTCGGCGGGACGATATCTTCCACAAATGGAAGCACCGCCACGCTCCTTTGAGCAGCTGTACAAGCTCCCCCATGCTTCCTGGCAAGGAGGCGGTTGGCCACAAGGCACTGGCAATACCCTGCATCACTTGCCGAACTTGTCCATGCAGTTGCGAAAGCTCTGGCAGAAGATCGCCTGAAGATCCGGGCATCTCCTCTTAAGGACGACCAGTCAGTATACCTGCAGACATAACTCTGCTAGCCTGTTTCCTCGCCGAACTATATACAGTTTTGTTTGAGCACATACTAAAAATGCTGCATTGAAGCCTCCTATTCTCCTTCACGGAGTCCACAAACTGGGTCGAATATCTTTCAATTCACGCCCAGCCGGGTATTGGCATCTTGGAGATCATTTTTCTCTCGCCTGGCCCGTTTAAGTACACGCTCGCTAGCTTCTAGTTATCGTTGAGTTCGTTGTTCATCCTCTTGTAGGACATCCGGATTCACTCCGGGATTGCCTGCGGAATCTATTGTTAGATCCGTAAACATGCCGAACACCACCTGGTACACGTACTTACGTTTTTTCTCAATAGAGAGGAATATTACCAGACGAGGCCTTCTTGGATTCCTCTATTTCGCTAGTGGCAGCCCTTAGCTGGGCTTGACACTTCTCCAGCTCTTGAGACTAAAGGGTATTCTTCTCTATAAGAACCTATTCAGACAATGATCCTTAAATCAGTTGTCCCAACTGTTTCAAGTCTCAGGGGCTACTGATATACATAAACATCAGATTTCGCTTACCCATATATCTTTTAAATACCGGTCTGTGGCTCTAGCAAGCCCATCTTGAGCAGCTCGAATGTACGCATCTCCCGAATTAAAGGCATTGAACGCTCTTCGGAGAAATTAGGATCGCGGAGTGCGGCCCGCCGACGTCGATGATTCATAACACTCTCCACTTTGGAATTTGTAGAGTATATTCTATCCGCATCCTCTGTAGGAGGACCATCAGGTGTTGTCCTCACGTTAGCCTCCGCCCTTGAGGCCGGTTCTGGAGTCCGGCTGGTAGAGGCATGGTGGGAAGGATCTTCGGATACAGTCCGGTGTATACTCTTTCTGCTAGGACACAGTAGACATTGTTATATTTTAAAAGATGACAATCACGGAGCATGTTTTAAAACATACCTCTTCGATGGCGGCTCGGTCCTGATCGCTTTCCTTTTAAGCCTACCCGACTTGGGCGCCCCTTGTTGGTGAGTCACGTGGGTTCGACATGGCGCGCCGGTGGCTTTCCCTTTATAGCATAATATATGTGCGGTGGGTAAGGTGGAAAGGGGGAATTCTTTTTGAAAGGTAAGTCTCCTGTTTACTTACACCTGGCGCCGGGAGGAGGCCGGGGTAATCAGCAACGATGGCCACCAAGGTGCCATCACGGCTCTCCTGGTAAAACATCCTACCGTCAAACTCCACAAATAGGTCCGGATCTTCTTTGAGTCCGGGGTCGAGGGCCCGGTTGGGGTCCTCTGGCTGTGGAGGTGGGCTATGGACCTCCCTCATGGCTTTCCGCAGTTCCTGTTATGGACTAGCGAGGTAAATATTTATGATGAAAGACCGCGGAATGAATAGAGTTGAGTGAAAAATAGTAACTCACCCAACTGGAGGGTTGTACATGGAAAATCCATCCTGTGGCTTAATGCGGACGAACTCCTCTTCTTCCCCTTCGTATAGATTGGACATATTTTCGCCAGAGTAGTGGCGCAGTCCGGGCCTTTCCGGCCATAGCGGGTGGCATCATCTTCTCCATTGAAGTGCCACATGGGACGCTCCCGGTACTGGAGTGGCTGCACCCCCCACATTATGCATATAGACATAACTTCGGTTATTGTCAATCCGGGTTGGGCAAGCGTTTTTATCCTGCCCATCAATTGAGGGACCTCTCTGCTAACTTCCTCCTGGGGGCTCTGAGGACACCAGCTATGTCGTTTCTTCAATGGAACATTTGTGAACTCCGGAAGGCCCATTCAGATAGGGTCAGGAAGGGAGACGTCCTCTATATAAAACCATTCGGAAGGCCAGTCTTCGGATGTCTTCTTTTGGGTGTCGGATAGGTATTCGGTCCCGGCGATGCGCCATATTTCGGCTCTGCCCACTTGGAATATTGATCCCTCCTGACTGTGGGGGACGAGGCAGAACACCCTCTTCCATAGCTCGAAATGAGCTTCACAACCCAGAAATAACTCACAAAGGGCGACACAGCCTGCGATGTGCAGCATGGAGGCGGGGGTAAAATTGTGCAGCTGGAGGCCGTAGTACTCTAGGAGCCCGCGAAGGAATGGATGGATTGGAAATCCGATGCCCGTCAGCAAGTAAGGGACTAGGCACACTCGCTCCCCTTGGATGGGTTGGGATAACTCTTTGCTTGCTCCACGCCATCATAGGTGGCTAATCCGGCTCGGACGGGGACAACATATGCAGGTGGAAGAAACCCCTGGGTCTGCAACTCCACCAAACGACCGTGGAGTATGGTACGCTTCTCCCAATCACCTGGCTTGGTGCTATGAGGGCAAGAGGAGGAGCTGTGGTGTCCAGCCATGATGGGATGGTTTTTTCGGGCGCGCTCTGATCGATCCTCGCTTGGGGAAGATGGTGTGATTTGGATCTGAGGATCTCCGTCTCTTTAATAGACGATTTATTTACATGGTCAGGGTGGCAAGTGTAAAAATGCCCCGGATTCTCGCATTCGCTCGACAAGTGGAGACTGACATTATTAAGGTACAGAAGCTGATGAGTGCAACATTAAATGGGAAGCCGGATACTGCTCGTCACAACAGGTACTTGCTACGTCTTGAGCTTGCGTTGGTTTTCGTTGAAGAGGAAAGGGTGATGCAGCAATAATAGTGTAAGTATTTCCCTCAGTTTTTGAGAACCAAGGTATCAATCCAGTAGGAGGCTCCACAAAAGTCCCACGCACCTACACAAACAAACAAAGAACTCGCAACCAACGCAATAAAGCGGTTGTCAATCCCTTCAAGGCCACTTGCAAAAATGAGATCTGATAGAGATAGTATGATAAGATAAATATATTTTTGGTATTTTATAATATAGATTGGAAAAGTAAAGATGCAAATAAAAGTAGATTGAAAGCTTATATGATAAAAGATAGACCCGGGGGCCATAGGTTTCACTAGTGGCTTCTCGCAAGATAGCATAAGTATTACGGTGGGTGAACAAATTACTGCCGAGCAATTGATAGAAAAGCAAATAATTATGAAATTATCTAGGCATGATCATGTATATAGGCATCACGTCCGCAACAAGTAGACCGACTCCTGCCTGCATCTACTAATATTACTCAACACATCGACCGCTATCCAGCATGCATCTAGAGTATTAAGTTCATAAGAACAGAGTAACGCATTAAGAAAGATGACATGATGTAGAGGGATAAACTCATGCAATATGATATAAACCCCATCTTTTTATCCTTGATGGCAACAATACAATACATGCCTTGCTGCCCCTGCTGTCACTGGGAAATGACACCGCAAGATTGAACCCAAAGCTAAGCACTTCTCCCATGGCAAGAAAGATCATTCTAGTAGGCCAAACCAAACTAATAATGCGACGAGACTTGCAAAGATAACTCAATCATACATAAAAGAATTCAGAGGAGATTCAAATATTTCTCATAGATAAACTTGATCATAAACCCACAATTCATCGGGTCTCGACAACACACCGTAAAAAGGGTTACATCGAGATCTCCACAAGAGAGGGGGAGAACATGGTATTGAGATCCAAAAAGAGAGAAGAATCCAACTAGCTAATAACTATGGACCCGAAGGTCTGTGGTAAACTACTCACAACTCATCAGAAGGGCTATGGTGTTGACGTAGAAGCCCTCCGGGGTCGATTCCCCCTTTGGCGGAGCGCCGACGAAGGCTCCAAGATGGGATCTCGCGGATACAGAAGGTTTCGGCGGTGGAAATTGTGTTTCGGTGGCTCCCTGGATGTTTTCTTGGTCCGTGGGTATATATAGGAGGAAGAAGTATGCCGGTGGCCGCCTGAGGGGCCCAGGAGATAGGAGGGCACGCCCCGTAGGGGTGGGCGCACCCTCCTATCTCCTGGCCGCCTCGATCGCTTCTTGACTTGCACTCCAAGTCCTCTGGTTCACGTTTGTTCCAAAAATCACGCTCCCAAAGGTTTCATTACGTTTGGACTCCGTTTGATATTCCTTTTCTTCGAAATATAGAAATAGGCAAAAAAACAACAATGCGAGCTGGGCCTCCGGTTAGTAGGTTAGTTGCAAAAATGATATAAATGTGTAAAATAAAGCCCATAAACATCCAAAAGGGGTAATATAATAGCATGGAACAATAAAAAATTATAGATACGTTGGAGACGTATCAATCATCTCCTAGCTTAATTCCTGCTCGTCCTCGAGTAGGTAAATGATAAAAACAGAATTTTTGATGTGGAATGCTACCTAGCATAATTCTCAATGTAATTTTATTTATTGTGGCATGATTGTTCAGATCCAAATGATTCAAGATAAAAGCTTATAAAATATAAAAATAATAATACTTCGAAGCATACTAACAAATAATCATGTCCTATCAACATAGCATAGCCAAAGAAAGCTTATCCCTACAAAATCATATAGTTAGGCCATGCTTCATTTTCATTACACAAAATACGCCCATCATGTACAACCCCAATGATGAGCCGAGCAATTGGTTCATACTTTTTAACGCGCTTCAGCTTTTTTCAACTCTTACGCAATACATGAGCGCAAGCCATGGACATAGCACTATGGTGGTGGTTGTAAGGACAAAAAGGGAGAAGATAGTCTCACATCAACTAGGCGTATCAACAGGCTATGGAGATGCCCATTAATAGATATCAATGTGAGTGAGTAGGGATTGCCATGCAACGGATGCATCCAACTTGCTTGCTCACGAAGACCCAGGGCATTTTGAGGAAGCCCATCATTGGAATATACAAGTCAAGTTCTATAATGAAAAATTCCCACTAGTATATGAAAGTGACAACGTAGGAGACTCTCTATCATGAAGATCATGGTGCTACTTTGAAGCACAAGTGTGGAAAAGAGAGAGTAACATTGTCCCTTCTCTCTTTTTCTCTCATTTTATTAATTTATTATTATTTTTTCTTTTCCTTTTCTCTTTTTTTCTTGGCCTTTTTTTTTTCCTTTTTGGCCTTTCTCTTATTTTTTTCTTTTCTCCCTTTTTTTTCTTTTCTAAAGTCCGAAGTCTCATCCCGACTTGTGGGGGAATCATAGTCTTCATCATCCTTTCCTCACTGGGACAATGATCTAATAATGAAGATCATCACACTTTTATTGATTTACAACTCAAGAATTACAACTCAAAGCTAGAACAAGAAATGACTCTATATGAATGCCTCCGGCAGTGTACCGGGATATGCAATGAACCAAGAGTGACATGTATGAAAATTATGAAGGTGGCTTTGCCGCAAATACGATGTCAACTACATGATCATGCAAAGAGCAATATGACAATGATGGAGTGTGTCATAATAAATGGAACGGTGGAAAGTTGCATGACAATATATCTCGGAATGGCTATGGAAATGCCATAATAGGTAGGTATGGTGGCTGTTTTGAGGAAGGTAAATAATGGGTGCATGATATCGGCGAAAGTTTCATGGAATAATAGAGGCTAGCTAAATGGAAGGGTGAGTGTGCGTATATCCATGGACTCACATTAGTCATAAAGAACTCATATACTTATTGCAAAAGTTTACTTAGCCCTCGAAGTAAAGTACTACTACGCATGCCCCTAGAGGGATAGCTTGGTAGGAAAAGACCATCGCTCGTCCCCGACTGCTACTCATAAGGAAGACAATCAAAAGAGCACCTGATGCAACAAATTTGTCACACAACTTTTACCATATGTGCATGCTACGGGACTTGCCAACTTCAACACAAGTATTTCTCAATTTCATAATTACCCACTAGCACGACTCTAACACTACTACATTTATATCTCAAAACAATTATCAAGCATCAAATTGATCCTAGTGTTTAATGCACTTTCTATGATAGTTTTTATTATACCCAACTTGGATGCTCATCATTCTAGGACCAAATTTATAACCATAGAAAATACCATGCTGTTCTAAGAGACTCTCAAAACAATATAAGTGAAGCATGAGAGACTAGCAATTTCTATAAAATTAAGCCACCGCCGTGCTCTAAAAGATATAAGTGAAGCACTAGAGCAAAAACTATCTAGCTCAAAAGATATAAGTGAAGCACATAGAGTATTCTCATAAATTCTAATCCAGTAGGCTTCTCCCAAAAGGTGTGTACATCAATTATGATTGTGGTAAACTAAAAAGCAAAAACTAATATCATACACGATGCTCCAAGCAAAATCCAAGTAAAGTTACCAATGAACGAAGACGAAAGAGGGGATGCCTTCCTGGGGCATCCCCAAGCTTAGGCTTTTGGCTATTCTTGAATATCTTGGGGTTCCATGGGCATCCCCAAGCTTAGGCTTTTGCCACTCTTTATTCCATAGTCCATCAAATCTTTACCTAAAACTTGACAACTTCACAACACAAAACTCAACAGGAAATCTCATAAGCTCCGTTAGTTAAAGAAAGCAAAACCACCTCATAAGGTACTGTAATGAACTCATTATTTATTTATATTGGTGTTAAACCTACTTTATTCCAAGTTCTCTATGGTTCATACCATTTAATAATAGCCATAGATGCATCAAAATAAGTAAACAACACACGAAAGGCAGAATCTGTCAAAAACAGAACAGTCTGTAGCAATCTGTAACTAACGCAAACTTCTGGAACTCTAAAACTCCTACCAAAATAGGACGTCCTGTAACATTTGTTTATTTATCAGAAGCAAAAAGAATCAATGGAAAAGAACATTTCTGTGATTTATTGAATTTTTTCTCACGAGCGCAAAGTTTCTGTTTTTCAGCAGAATCAAATTAACTATCATCATAGGTTATCCTATAGGTTCTACTTGGCACAAACACTAATTGAAGCATGAAAACAAATCTAAACAGAAAGTAGATGCAAAATTTATTACTAAACAGGAACACAAACAAAAAACACAAAGAAAATTGGGTTGCCTCCCAACTAGCGCTATCGTTTAACACCCCTAGCTAGGCATAAAAGCGAAGATAGATCAAAGAAGTGCCATCTTTGGCACTTGATTCATAGGTAGCTCGCGTGATAGATTCATAAGGTAATTTAATTTTCTTTCTTGTGAAGTGCTCCATGCCCTTCGTTAATGGAAATTGGAATCTAATATTCCCTTCCTTCATATCAATAATCGCGCCAATCATTCTAAGGAAAGGTCTACCAAGTATAATAGGGCAAGAAAGATTGCAATCTATATCAAGAACGATAAAATCTACGGGCACCAAATTTCTATTTGCAACAATTAGAACATCATTGATCCTTCCCATTGGCTTTTTAATGGTGGAATCCGCAAGGTGCAAATTTAAAGAGCAATCATCAAGATCATGGAAACCTAGAATACCACATAAAGTTTTCGGAATCGTGGAAGCACTAGCACCCAAATCACACAAAGCAAAACACTCATGATCTTTAATTTTAATCTTTATAGTAGGTTCCCACTCATCATTAAGTTTTCTAGGTATAGAAATTTCCAAATTAAGTTTTTCATCATAAGATTGCATCAAGGCATCAACGATATGTTTGGTAAAAGCTTTATTTTGACTATAAGCATGAGGAGAATTAACAATGGATTGCAACAAGGAAATGCAACTTTCTAAAGAACAATTATCATAATCAAATTCCTTGAAATCCGAGATAGTGGGTTCAATGCTATTTAAAGTCATGACCTCACAAATCCCACTTTTACCAAATTTAGCATCAAGATCTAAAAACTCTGAATTATTGGGACGCCTTCTAACTAAAGTTGACACATCTCCAGTCCCATTATTATTAAGATTCATATTGAAAAACAAAAATCTAATAGGGGACACATCAATAACTTTAAGATCTTCATCATTATTTTCATTGAAACTAGAAGAACACGCCTTTACAAAGCAATCTTTCTTAGCACGCAATCTAGCGGTTCTTTCCTTGCACTCATCAATGGGAATTCTCATTGCTTTGAGAGACTCATTGATATAATGCTTGGGAGGAGTAGATCTAAGTTTAAGAGAATCAACATCAAGCGAAAGTCTATCAACGTTCCTAGCCAAATCATCAACTTTGAGCAATTTTTCTTCAAGCAAAGCATTGAAAATCTTTTGAGACACCATAAATTCTTTCACACTATTCTCAAAATAAGAGGGCATCTTATTAAAATTACCATAAGAATTATTGTAGGAATTTTCATAATTATTAGAGGAATTACTAGGGAACGGTCTAGGATTAAAGTTTCCTCTATAAGCATTGTTTCCAAAATTATTCCTACCAAAAAAATTCACATCCATAGATTCATTATTATTCTCAATCAAAGTAGATAAAGGCATATCATTGGGATCAAGAGGAGTATTTTTAGTAGCAAACAACTTCATAAGTTCATCCATCTTTCCACTCAAAACATTAATTTCTTCTATAGCATGCACTTTTTTACTAGAAGATCTTTCAGTGTGCCATTGAGAATAATTAGCCATAATACTATCAAGAAGTTTCGTAGCATCTCCTAAAGTGATTTCCATAAACATGCCTCCCGCGGCCGAATCTAAAAGATTTCTAGAAGCAAAGTTTAATCCGGCCTAAAATTTTTGTATGATCATCCATAAATTCAAACCATGAGTAGGGCAATTGCGAATCACCAATTTCATTCTTTTCCAAGATTGGGCAACATGCTCATGATCAAGTTGTTTAAAATTCATAATGTCGTTCCTAAGAGTGATAATCTTAGCGGAAGGAAAATATTTAGAGATAAAGGCATCTTTTCACTTTTTCCAAGAATCAATACTAATTTTTAGGCAAAGACGAAAACCAAACTTTAGCACGATCTCTAACTGAAAACGGAAATAACTTCAATTTAACAATATCATTATCCGTATCTTTCTTCTTTTGCATATCACATAAATCAATAAAGTTGTTTAGATGAGTAGCGGCATCTTCACTTGGAAGGCTGGCAAATTGATCTTTCATAACAAGATTCCGCATAGCAGTATTGATTTCACAAGACTCAACATCATTAAGAGGAGCAATCAGAGTACTAAGGAAATCGTTATTATTGGTATTGGAGAAATCACACAATTTGGTATTATCTTGTGCCATGGCAACAAGTAATCCAACACACAAGCAAACAGAAAAAGGCAAGAGAAAAACAGCGGAGAAGATTGGGAAAGAGAGGGCGAATAAAACAGCAAGGGTGAAGTGGGGGAGAGGAAAACGAGAGGCAAATGGCAAATAATGTAAATGCGAGGGAGATGAGTTTGTGATGGGTACTTTGTATGTCTTGACTTGAGCGAAGACCTCCCCGGCAACGGCGCCAGAAATCCTTCTTGCTACATCTTGAGCTTGCGTTGGTTTTCCTTGAAGAGGAAAGGGTGATACAACAATAGTAGCGTAAGTATTTCCCTCAGTTTTTGAGAACCAAGGTATCAATCCAGTAGGAGGCTCCTCAAAAGTCGCACACACCTACACAAACAAACAAAGAACTCGCAACCAACGCAATAAATGGGTTGTCAATCCCTTCACGGCCACTCGCGAAAGTGAGATTTGATGGAGATAGTATGATAAGATAAATATATTTTTGGTATTTTGTAATATAGATTGGAAAAGTAAAGATGCTAATAAAATTAGATTGAAAGCTTATATGATAAAAGACAGACCCGGGGGCCATAGGTTTCACTAGTGGCTTCTCCCAAGATAGCATAAATATTACGGTGGGTGAACAAATTACTGTCGAGCAATTGATAGAAAAGAGAATAATTATGAAATTATCTAGGCATGATCATGTATATAGGCATCACGTCCGCAACAATTAGACCAACTCCTGCCTGCATCTACTACTATTACTCCACACATCGACCGCTATCCAGCATGCATCTAGAGTATTAAGTTCATAAGAACAGAGTAACGCATTAAGAAAGATGACATGATGTAGAGGGATAAACTCATGCAATATGATATAAAACCCATCTTTTTATCCTCGATGGCAACAATACAATACATGCCTTGCTGCCCCTGCTGTCACTGGGAAATGACACCGCAAGATTGAACCCAAAGCTAAGCACTTCTCCCATGGCAAGAAAGATCATTCTAGTAGGCCAAACCAAACTAATAATGCGACGGGACTTGCAAAGATAACTCAATCATACATAAAAGAATTCAAAGGAGATTCAAATATTTCTCATAGATAAACTTGATCATAAACCCACAATTCATCGGGTCTCGACAACACACCGTAAAAAGGGTTACATCGAGATCTCCACAAGAGAGGGGGAGAACATGGTATTGAGATCCAAAAAGAGAGAGAAGCCAACTAGCTAATAACTATGGACCCGAAGGTCTGTGGTAAACTACTCACAACTCACCGGAAGGGCTATGGTGTTGATGTAGAAGCCCTCCATGGTCGATTCACCCTCCGGCGGAGCACCGATGAAGGCTCCAAGATGGGATTTTGCGGATATAGAAGGTTAAGGCGGTGGAAATTGTGTTTCGGTGGCTCCCTGGATGTTTTTGGGGTACGTGGGTATATATAGGAGGAAGAAGTACGTCGGTGGCCGCCTGAGGGGCCCAAGAGACAGGGGGCACGCCCTGTAGGGGTGGGCGCGCCCTCCTATCTCCTGCTCGCCTCAATCGCTTCTTGACTTGCAGTCCAAGTCCTGTGGATCACGTTCGTTCCAAAAATCACACTCCCGAAGGTTTCATTCCGTTTGAACTCCCTTTGATATTCCTTTTCTTCGAAATTCTGAAATACGCAAAAAAATAGCAATACGGGCTAGGCCTCCGGTTAGTAGGTTAGTCGCAAAAATGATATAAATGTGTAAAATAAAGCCCATAAACATCCAAAAGGGGTAATATAATAGCATGGAACAATAAAAAATTATAGATATGTTCGAGACGTATCAGCACTCTGGAGAATTCGGAGAAGGAACCCGCCTTGCAATGCCGAAGACATTCTGCGCGTCGGACTCATCATCATTGAAGCCTGGTTCGGGGGCTACTGAGGGGGTCCTGGATTAGGGGGTCCTCGGACAGCCGGACTATATGCTTATGCCGGACTGTTGGACTATGAAGATACAAGATTGAAGACTTCGTCCCGTGTCCCAGAGGGACTCTCCTTTGTGTGGAAGGCAAGCTTGGCGATTTGGATATGTAGATTCCCTTCTCTGTAACCGACCTAATGTAAACCCTAACCCCCTCCAGTGTGTATATAAACTGGAGGGTTTAGTCCGTAGGACAACAACAATCATAATCATAGGCTAGCTTCTAGGGTTAGCCTCTACGATCTCGTGGTAGATCTACTCTTGTAATACTCATATCATCAAGATCAATCAAGCAGGAACTAGGGTATTACCTCCATCGAGAGGGCCCAAACCTGGGTAAACATCGTGTCCCCCGCCTCCTATTACGATTAGCCTTAGATGCACAGTTCGGGACCCCTACCCGAGATCCCCCGGTTTTAACACCGATAGTAGGCGTTCGAGAACCTGCCCATATGTACGTGTGTAGTCGTATTTACTTTCTTGCACCTTGGTTGTACGTATGTGTACACGATATTAACAGGACTGCGTGACATGCTACGTCCGCGCCTCTACTACGACACGTGCCCTTCCTTACTCGGCCATGGTTCATCGCTGCAGCCTACAGACAGACCTATCGACCAGTATGTACGTACACGTTCACGACCAGAATGACAACGCTACGTATGCTTCGACCAGGTGTGTCCCGACTGTTAGGAAGGATAAGAAGGCAGTTCCTTGCGTGCGAAGTTATTGCTGGTGGGTCCTAGCCGTCAGGGGGAGAATCATTTTTTTGCCCGTAATATGGCCGCACTCCTTGCGTGCGAAGATGTAGCTGGTGGGTCCCAGCAGTCAGGGGAAACATTTTTTCACAAAATACGATGGCCCGTCCGGTGGGTGCGTGATGTTAGGTGGAGGAATAATTTTTTATGCGTAATAAGGTTGGACTTCCTTGCTGCGACTGTGGACCCACCTGTCAGCCTCTCCACGTACAGTACTCTTCCGATGGAAGTCGTTCCTTGACAACATTGACCACGCCGCACCGAGAGCACCAAGGCGGTGGATGCCTAGGAAGGGGAGGACGCGAAGATGGGAAGACGCGATAGTGGTCGCCCATGCAGAGAAAGTAGGAGAGTTGACTGGTTCGGGTGTGATGTGAGGCTGCCATCGCCGCAGAATAACAGGGGGTGTGGGCGAGTAGAGGGATGGCCTGGTAGAGGTGGGAGTAGTAGGGGGCGGTGAGGCCTTCACGACAGCACAACCGGCCATGGGAGGCAGGAGCAGGCGTCATGACCAGCACTTGTTTGGGTGGCTGGAGCAAGAAGACCAGAGATTGAAGAAGGACTATGGCCGTTGGATGGACATCGTACGGTCACTGGAGCTAGAATCGTTTATATTGACTAAGTTGACAAAGCCCTCCGTCCACTTCAACTTAGTAGGTCCACAAGTCAGCCTCCCACTATGTTGGGTCCTAGCTAGCAGTGGGATTGATGGTGTCCTGGACTAGGGGGTACTCAACACGTCGTCTCCCGAACAGGTGTATCGGGTCGAGGACCCCCTTGGCGGTTCACTCATGGGCCACTTCGGGCAGCCCATGCTACATACAAGGAGGATTCCACAAGACCTGGCGCCCAAGATAAGGACTCCTCTAAACCCTAGGACTCTGGTGTGTTATATAAACTGAGGCCAGGCTAGTCAATAGATCATCTAATATTCATTGGAACAATCTCGTGGTAGATACATGTACTCTGTATTACACCCATATGAATACAATCAAAAGCAGGATGTAGGGTATTATCTCTTCGAGAAAGCCCAAACCTGGGTAAAACCCCGTGTCCATGTTACCATCACTCCAAGATGCCTAGCTTAGGACCCCTACTACGAGATATGCTGGATTTCACACCGACATTGCTGCTTTCATTGAGAGCCTACTAGGTGATCGTCGCAGATTGATGAGATGATCAGGTGACATCAGATCTTTTTTGTACAAGTTAGTTTTTAAGAGAATTGTCACTGGTTTGCAAGCTTCGTCCGTAGATTAGGTCGAGATCAAGGTCTAAAAAATCTGCGACCAACAACGCCCTCCTAAACGGCGTCTAGTGCTCTACCCCTGTCCTTTGATTGTCAAACTGGCCCTGATGGTGCACACAATGCTTGATCGCGGAGCCGAGGACAAATCCACCACGGGCAGCGATCATCTCGGGAGATCCTTTCCCTTACTCTCATTCTTTTTCCTTATTTAATTCAGCACCTAGGCGGCCGTCGATTGTCCGCTAGTAGGTTTTTATTTTTCCTAAAGTTTGCGTAGTTCTAACGCAATCACGTACTAGTTTTGCATTCGGTCTCCACTTATTGATGACTACCACGCCAACTAGTGCTACTACTACCAGGATCAGGCACTAGTACTGGTTTAGCTAGCTACCTAGCACTACTACTTCAGGTGGAGTACATTGCCAAGTTTACTTTTCCCTCAAATTGCTATGTGCACTAAGAGGCGATCAATAGGAAGCATGTATACCTTTCCTTTCACTATGTTCTATGGATTGCTGCACGTAGATTATTTTCTGTTGGTTTGTACTACATTATTTTTTGCAGAGATACTTCGCCGATGCTTGTAAATGCTTTTTTTCGTCTGCATCGATCTGGTCGGCCAACGTACCTATCAGAACCTTCATCAAACCAACCTCTGCGTTCAGATCGGCAGTTCCGTGTATTGGTCAGCCCGACACAGTCTTGACGCCCCTCATCCATAATCATCTCGTCCACTATCAGTTTCGACATCATCAGGTTTTCTAGTCTGGTCTACACTGAGGCTGTCATTTTAGGGCGATCCGATATGTCGTCGCTATCCCGCGCGCATCGTGTCCGTAACTCGGGCGACCCCGCGAATTCAGATTTTGTCAGCTCGTCGTGCCGACGCCCTATGTCGACATTGGCAACGCCCCAGGCCACATCTATTTTAAATAATTTATATCGCATTAATTTTTTTCAAGCTAGATCTGTTCCATACAGATCAAATTCTTTGAATATTACTGTTCTTGGTTCGTTGTTTTATTCAGGAAGTTCGTCCGAGGTTGATTTTTTATCTGATATCGGATCGAGAACCTTTTTGCGCCAGCTATGGGCTAACACAAAAAATAAGCATGGCCGAGAACCGCATGGCGACGACGTACAGACCACAAAAATACGTGTCTTGAGCAGTTCAGCTGAGTGTTGGCTTCACCCAGGCAACTTCTCAGGGCCCCAAGCAACCACGAGGAGCCAAGAATTGCCTGGCTCAGATTGCGCATACACAAGGGGGTAATCTTCTGCCTTTTTCATACTTTTTGTTTAACTACTTGAGCTACTGATAGATAGCTACTACTTTATGCATACATTGAATGCTGGTTTGCAACAGTTTTTAATTGCTCCATGGCTGCTACATCACGTGGAGACCAAGTCATCCTGGCCAGTTGGCTTCATCTACTGTTCGGTGGACATCACATCCGCAGCCCGGCCTGCCAGATGAACTTGAACTATGTCACGTGGTCACCACAATGCGTCGCCGCGCCGTCAAGCCAACCTTGACGCCCATGCCAACTTACCTGATTAATTATGCAAAAAAATTCTTTCTCAATTATTATTGTTTCTTGGTCGCACTGTTTTATGTGTGGACGTAATGAATTCCGACTGCGTCACGTGGTCACTTCTGTGTGCCGATGTCAACGTCCCGCCTTCGATTACCAAATTACTACGGGTTTCACCTTGCCATAGCATCCGTGCCTGGGGGCTGGAAACTTGTCCCACACCAAGCTAGGACCCCATCATCAATGCCGAACACATTAACCAGCTAAGTCACTTTCATGCTCAAAGTTTTAAATTTTTATTTGTGTTATGTTCGACCGTACTTACCTTTGTTGTTTGTTAAAAGAAACTCCCTTTGCCCATGTTAACTGGGGGCTCTTAAAATTTATATGAGCCGGTTTATAGTAAATGTGTTTTCTTCTTAGTCATTGCAAAGTCTTTTTCTACCACTCCTTTCTCGACTCGAGTGTGTGGTCAATCGCCAGATGGCCTAGTTTCTCTCTAAAGCCGCTTGGGTTTGGTTCGCTAAACTGGCCTTGGAAACGCACTCCGCCTTCGGAATAGGGAAGTTGAAGCCGAAGGCTGATCCACTTGAAGTCTAGAGACCGGATGTATCATGTTAAAGCACGATAGAAGCTCAAATAAATATTTTTAAGACTAATTTTGGATTAGCACCAAAAACTTGATTTAGTTCGAACATCAAGCTTTTACATAAGTTTTTGGCTTTTTGAGCTTATGGAACTTTTAAGCTATTTATATGTTTTTCTTTTAGGAAGCAGGACATCCTCATGACCGAGGTGCCCGGTGTAATAATTTAGCTCGGGAAATACTTTTCGACCCACAGCTCGGCCTCTTTCCTACCGACCTCCACCTCGGTGTTGTCAAAATACACACCATATATGTACTAGTTCCCGAGCAATGCAACGCTAGACGCCTTTAAAGCACTGGCAATATTAACGGGGGCTGCGACTAGAGCCGAACCCAGCAAAAGCCAAGGTACTCCATGGACTCCTCGGCAAAACATTCTCAGATACTGCTTTATATGTATCGGTTTCGAATTTTGTCTTCAGTCAATACTTGGGTTGCTCAGCTCGTGTGCTTGGCACCTATGTTCCGCTTTGTTCGGCTAGGTGCACAAAGAGAGAACCACTGCGATTGTGCTTCCAGCTCGCATGGTTAAGCACCTCAGTGGAGAAAGCCGGAAACCGACTGTCACAATAAGCGCAAACTGGTCAGCGATTCGATGATTGTGTTAAACTATAAGATCGATAGAGGTCACCCCGTGTTAAATGACGGGTCATTCATAACATTGGTTGAAGTGTTTACGGCTTGACCTCGCAGCTATCACCGAACACTAACTGTGGGCTAGTAACTGGCCTCCCAACTTTAAGCTCCTATGACTAAGTGAAAGTTATAAAGCCCGCATATCTGATTGCCTCGTTTCCGCTAACACAACCACCTTCGGGCACGGAGACGTCGGCTAAGTGTTGTTTTGTTATTGCAAAAACACCCTGCATAGCATCTACAAGGGGGTGGAAGCCGATGATGGGCCACTTTCAACTGATAAATGGTCGCAACATAGTCAAAAAGAACACATCATCAGCATTTGTATTTAGTATACAAGTGCTGCCTTCCGTAATTATCATTATAAAGCCATAAATATGCATCAATTTGACTTAGAATTTTGGCCAAGCTGGGTTGCCTGGCTCCTGTGCTTACCCCTACGTTCCCGATTGTTCGGCTAGGCAGTAAAGGGAGAACCTTTGTGATTTTTATTACCGGGTCATCCGAGTTAGTACCTCAGAGTAGGTGAAGCCGAAAGCTAGCCATCTTAAATGATATAATTGGTCGGCAACAACGAAAGTGAAAATTTTGGTTCATTAGACCATAGAGTTCGGGAACTTTCCCTGAACTAAATCCTCGATATTTTTTCTCCCACATTGATTGGAGGTGAGGTTTCATGACCATGGTCAGCATGACAACCTAAAGAAAGGAACCGATAGTGGGACTATTTTCTTTGGAAGATGTTTCTTACATTAATAGTAATATAACATATATCTCAATGTACCTTTGTTTATAAAACCATATGGCCGGATTGCCTTGTTTGCCGTAAATCTTTGCCCTTATAAAGGCTTTATAAAGTAGGACAAACACTCCTCGGCTACTGGCCCAGGAGGTTGAAGCCAATGGTCAGTTAACACAGTTTTGTACAATGCGGATCCGAGCATTAATGATGTAGAGTACTTGGATACATAGAATCATTACACATAATTTGTGATTTTACTCCGGATATCGATCCTTAATTCAGTCACCTGTGCCCATATTAAGGCTCGGGGGCCACTGGGCTTCGGGCTTATCATTTGCTAATATTAAAGGGGCACATCGATCCCCTGATCTGGTATTGCCACCCGACCAATGTCTCGGGGGGCTATTGCATTACCTATTCAATGCAGAAAATTCAAAGTGCTCGGTGTTCGGCTTGACCAAACTATGGGCAAACGCGTCTTCGGACAACAATAGGTACCATCTGGGACTTATCCAGCATCAAGCAAATATATTGCAGTGACTTCTCAAAACACTCTCTCAAGGGTCTGACCGTTGATCACTATCTCTTCTAATGTGCATTTCGAGTTTTAGGCCGACACACACCTTGAGGGCTACTAGCTATATACATCTCATCAGCAAATAAATTGCACAACTCGGATACAAGTGGCTGGCTCCATAGAGGGCATTTCTGGCATTAAGCTCGGCTAAATTCTTTCAACTTTTTGAACCAAGGTGATCTATGACACCTCGAATACAGTCAGACGTTGGAGCTTGGATATAGTCCGGCATAGGAGCTCAGATGCAGTCCGACATTGGAGCTCGCACGCAAGAGGAGACCGCCACATGGGAACAACTTCAAACCCAAGGTTTGGCGTGAAAATAACAAGTCATTGATGAATGCCGAAAACATAAAGGGGATCCTCGGATACTCGACATGTAAACTCTTCGGATGCACTTCGGCGATCCTCAAGATCGAAGATGAGAAGATTTGTTGAACCAATTTTCAAGACCGACGACCGAAGATGAAGAACAGTTTGGAAGAATCGAGCAGCGTCCCCAACTTGAAGACCAGTTCAGGGGGCTACTGATGGTGTCCTGGACTAGGGGGTACTCAACACATCATCTCTCAAACAGGTGTATCGGGCCGAGGACCCCCGTGGAGGTTCACTCATGGGCCACTTTGGTCAGCCCATGCCACATACAAGGAGGATTCCACAAGACTTGGCACCCAAGACAAGGACTCCTCTAAACCCTAGGCCTCCAATGTGTTATATAAACTGAGGCCAGGCTAGTCAATAGATCATCTAATATTCATTAGAACAATCTCGTGGTAGATACATGTACTCTGTATTACACCCATATGAATACAATCAAAAGCATGATGTAGGGTATTATCTCTTCGAAAGAGCCTGAACCTGGGTAAAACCCTGTGTCCATTTTATCATCGCTCCAAGATGCCTTGGTTAGGACCCCTACTACGAGATATGCTGGATTTCAAACTGACATGGAGTATTAATTTTTTTGTGCGTAATAAGGAGGCAGTTCCTTGCGTGCGAAGATATAGCTGGTGCATCCGAGCTGTCAGCGGGGGGAACATTTTTTTCACGAAATATAGAGGCGCTTCCAGTGGGTCCCAGCTGTCAGGTGGAGGAATCATTATTTTGCGTGTAATAAGGAGACATTTCCTTGTGTGCGGCCGTGGACCCAGCTGTCAGCCTCTCCATGTACAGTCCACTTCCGATGGATGTTGTTTGTTGACCATGTTGACCATGCCGCACTGGGTGCACCAGGGCGGTGGACAATGGTGATGCCTAGGAAGGGAATGTCACGGAGCCGGGGAAGACTCCGCAGTGGTTGCCCAGGCGGTGGGGTACAAGGGTTTACTGGTTCGACTACCGTCACCGGAAAATAACAAGATGTGTGGGTCAGTAGAGGAATGGCCTTTCCAGCGATGGAGTAGGGTTGGGCGGTGCGGCTTGTGCGACAGCACAGCCGGCCACGGGAGGCGTGAGTAGGCAGTCCCACTGGCGCTGGTTTGGAAGGCTGGAGCAAGAAGATCAGATATTGAAGAAGCAGCACAACCGTTGGATTAACATCCCACGGTCACTGCTACTAGAATCGTTTGTGGACTACGTCGACAAAGCCTTTCATCCATGTCAACCTATTAGACCCACAAGTCAGCCTCCAAATCTGTCCCAAACAGCATACAACCTAAAAATTCTAGCCAGATTCAAAATAATTGAAAAAATAAACATACCTTAGTTTAAATCCAATGAAATTTAACCCGCACAAAAACAATGAAATTTAAAAAATCGAAATTCGAAATAAAAAAAGTATTTTGGAACTAATTGCCTGTTTGCTGTATTTTTTTAGTTTACAGCCCATTTATTATTACTTATAGCCCATTTCTTATTACTTATAGCCCATTTTCTGGGCAAGCCCGAATGCATCCCTCCTCGTCTTGAAAGATTTCTGGCCCAACAGGGTGTAGAAAAGCAAGTAGGCCTATGTTGGTTATTCTACAAAAAACAAAATAGTTGGGCTAGCCATTTTCAAAAAGGAAAAAAAATTGGGCTGGTCATCTGGTAAACATATGAAATAAAAGCCTGTGCTAGACATGCCACAGCTCCCGCACAACCCAGTTGATGCCCTTCTCCGTCCCAAAAAAATGCTACGCTCTTCTGGGTCCCTACTGTCATCCTCACCATGTACAGTCATCTCCCTATTCCTCTCGGTAGTTTACCATGTTGACAACACCAGAGGGCGGCACCGTAGTGAGTGAACCAGCACGGAGAACGATGGTGAGGCCTCATACGGGAACGGACTAGAGCCGGGTAAGATGCGCAAAGTTTTATGGTGCAATGTGGCCATGATGCATGCACGTCAGCACAGCCAGCTGTGGGAGGCGGGAGCAAGCGGTCCTGCCGGCGCTGGTTTGGATTTGGCGGCTGGAGGAAGAAGAGACTGAAGAAACACGATAGACGTTGAATGTAAATCCAATGGTCAAGGTAGGCACAATCTTTGTTGACTAAGCCGACACCAAGTAGCATACTTTTTTATATATAGGAAGAAAATAAAAACTGAGCTCATTCACCTGATATTCTCGAAACTATGACCGTTCAATCTTGCGTCGCAATTAAAACTGTGAGGAAAATGCGTTTGTCTGCCGTCCTCCTTCCAGGGAACGTTCACCACATAAGTGACTAGCACCCTTCATTTTCAAGGTCTTGGGTTCGAGTCCCAGGAACCCTCAATTTTGTCCTCCTTCCTTCCCCGCCAAAAAAACAAAGAAAATCAAAGGCTTGAGAAGGCGTAGGCATACAGAAGAAGCTAGTGTACCAGTAAAGAGATGTTGCTCAGCTTTAGAAAAAAGAGAGACGTGCTCCTGTAGCTAGTTCAAATCCAAACCTAGACTATGACTATATATGGTGCTATGCTACTCCAGTGGTACGCGTCGGTGCTATACAAACGGTTTTAAACCCCTTTTCACGACGGCATTTGGAACCGTCACCAAGTGAGTGTGGGCGATAAGGGGGCCCTTCCCACACGACCCAGAAGCCGTCAGAGATATGCCCTCCTAGCACAGAAGCTCGGCAAAATGAGGTCGTGTGCGACCGACGAGCGAGGAAATATGGTTATACGTACAGTAGTGCTAAAAACAATTATACAGGCGAAATCATTTCCGGTGGTAAGTACATCCCACACAGTCAGCCCCCGGTGAACGTTTCCATTCGTATATACATTCCACATAGTCCATCCAAGGAATACGTTTCCGTTAATATATACAACCCACACAGTTAATCCAAGAAGTACCAAACGTTTGCGATGCGCACAACATCACAAACAGTCAATAATTTCGAAGCATGTGTTGTAAGGTGAGTATTGCAAACATTTAATAAGAAAGAATTTTGTGCGATGTTGTTGTTAAACACACACGTTTTTTCTTGGCTGATCGTGTGTGCAGTGGAGATTGACCGCACATGTTTTTTCCTGGCTGATCGTGTGTGCGGTGGAGATTGACCGCACATGTAGTGGATCCTAGAAACGTGTCTGATCTCCATGTCTATCACAAATGTTTTGCTTTTGTAGAGCGTGTGCAGTGTAATCCCTAATTAATCCCTAATTAAAAAAATCACCTTTTTGAATTTGAAAGTAGGCAATCACTTATTTCATATCCAACCAGGTTTATTTCAAATATAGGTTCAACCACGAATGCATAATTTGATGCACAAGTACATATACTGAAGAACTACAGAAGAACCAAGTAAACAATGATGGACCACAGTTGTACGAAAGACTATAAAGAGAGAGGCGAAAGACATTCTGGTTGCTGGAGAAGCTGAAGGGGAATGCCCATATTGTGCCCTCCTCCATGCGTAATGCGCGCACGACTATAGGCCAACCCCTTGTGATGGTTGCCTGTCCATCCTTCACTATCTTCATTACGACTTCTCGATGCTCATTGTAGTCTGGATGAAATACTTTAACCTTCATTGCATGTCCACCAATCATGTACTTGGCGAGGTAATCTTGAGTGAACTTCTTCGGGAACCACTGCGAATGAAAAAGATTTAGACATTGTTGTCTAACAACTCATTATGGGCAGTAAAAAGAGAAGGCTGCAGAGTTTGTAGTTACCATCCTACAACTCACTGTTGTGTTGGATAGAGCATAAACAAATAATTTCCTTGCCACCATTCATATCTTTTTGCTAATAATCCTTGTTAGTTTCCTAACTTGATGCTTGTTCATGAATATCTCATTGCCCCATAACAAAAATGGTCGATGCGTGGATCCTTGCCAAGGGCATATGTACATACAAGCAACAAGTCAATATTAGAAGCTAACAAGTGTCCATGCCTGGATCTATATGCACTACATTATGGAACGACGGGGGAGTACAAGCCGAGGGATGAATCTAACCTCAGCGGAAAATGGTGGCCACTCTCGTTGTTGTCCTGCATAAGTAGTGGAAAGGCATGATAAGTATGACAACCTTAACATCAAACAAATATAGCAAAGGTAAACAATATCATCTCCAGATGATAGCTTGAATGTGTTGGTTTTAGCATGTTGTTAAAGCATATATAAAATGGAAGGCAGTGTTACTGACAGCAGGCTTAACAACCATCAAATATTGCAATTCGAACTATATTGTTGAAAATGAATAGAACGTAGGTAATGCTTAAACATCACTGGATAAATGTGTAAAACTGAAATAAAGGGCATGTGTTAACTGTTAACTACACTAGGCATAATTGGAACCAAATATAGCCGTTCAAACTGCTATTGATGCAGCCGAGCGGTACCGTTTTGACTTGCACATAACGAACAACACATTGTGAATGACTAAAATAAACAAGGCATAAATTATCAGTATAACAACCAAATATAGCCATTGAAAACTAGACAAAGTCTCACTGGAACCAACCTAACAAGCAAATATTGATAAACAGGGCATATGCTTGAAAACTGGACAAATGCTCATTGCAACCAACCTAACAAGCAAATACAGATAAACAAGGCATCTGCTTGAAAACTGGACAAATGCTAAAAAAATAAACCTAACAACCAAACTACAAATAAACAAGGCATATGCTTGATAACTAGACAAATAATCACTGCAACCAAACTAAGACAAAATACATATTAACAAGGCATCGGCTCGATAACTGGAAAAATGCTCACTGCAACCAACCTAACAACCTAACACAGATAAACAAGGCATCTACTCACTATAAATAACCAAATATAGCCATTAGTGAAACTAAAGTGGACAATTCATACTTAAACATCACATAGCCCTATTGAATAATACATTTTTGCAGAACTAAAATAATTAAACATGGCACAATTATAGCACCACACGGCAAATGCTACTAAAACAAAGGGTACGGGTTGGCAAGCTAGAAAAGGTAAGATTTGCTGATAGGATGTTGACCCACATTTCATGGACCAGATCCTTCTAGTTGGAAGATCCTTTGTGGGTGCCCTCCTCGTGGCCGTGGTCGATGAGATATGACTTGGCAATTGAGGATTCCAAGCCGCCGCCGTAGAACGTGTCCTTCAGAAATAACAAAATGGGCTCAATGGCATATAAGGATCACAAATCCTTGACCGCTTAGCGGAGGAGATCAGCGGCAGGGCCGTCAAAGAGATCGACGAAGGTTGAACCAGAGGGGTTGGGATGGACCACATAACCTGTGACATGGCCCGCATGAAGCCATCGTTGTCGACGAGCTTGATGTCGTAGCCAGCTTTCCCGAGATACAATAATACGCAAGCCCGCTGACATGAAGCCTTTGACATGGCAACGTAGTCAACGTCTTCGCCGACTTCCGCAGTAATGTGTTGCTCCGAGATCGACAGGTCGGGGCGAACGGCGGCCACCTCGCCAACGTCCGCCGGAGAGGCCATGATAAACCACTTCTTGGCCGAACGCTTGTCGGGGTCACCGGGATACATGGTCGAGCTTAGGCTGCAACATTCTGGAGCAGGGGATTTGGATCTGGCGGGGAGGGACACCATAGGCCTCATCTAAAAACTCAGGGGAGTGGGGCGACGGTATGGGAGTCGCTGGGTAACCTGAAGGTTATTATCTAAGCTAGGAGGAACAGGCAGACCAGCATGGGTTGGCGGCGGCGCTGGCGCGGCGCTG
>NC_041393.1:110937658-110976591 GCF_002162155.2 Triticum dicoccoides
TGTTTGAGGATATGCCATGGCTACTGATCTTTAGTAATGGTGGGCGAAGATGGTGGTGGGCGAGGGAGGGCGACGGTTCAAATGCCTTGGATACTAAAATTTTACTATAAGGTCGGTGCCGGAGGAGTGTGGGCGACGGTTGAAGTACGTCGGCTACTAAAATTTGGGTAAAGGAATTGATGCGGGGCAGGAGTGGCCAAGATCGCACAGTCGTGGTGATTGCATAGCGCACTTGCATCGCACATGGTTAAGCCAGTACCTGCACCATTTTGCTAGTGCTTGCGCAGTCGTGGTGATTCCACAGCGCACTTGCATCGCACACGGTTAAATCAGTACCTCCACCATTTTCTCATGCTTGCGCAGTCGTCCTAATTTTACAGAGCACTTGCATCGCACACGGTTAAACCAGTATCTGCACCATTTTGCTCAAGCTGGTCACCCTATGGGACCTACTCCCTCCTATCATGACATTTGTTCTTTTAGAAACTGTGTGCGATGGCTAGTGTGTCGCCGCCTAGCCTTCAATGAGCACTAACAGTGGTAGTGGGAAACCGATGGAGAAGAGGCGGGAAACCGATGAGAGGAGTGGCGGGAAATGGTAGCCTGTTTAGAAAACGAACAAGAGAAGGAAGCGTGAGCTAGAAGACGCGTGCGCACAGTGCTTACCCATGTACCGCATGTGTTGTCGAAGGGGCTGAGGGTTGCCGTTCGATCTGGGAGCATCCAACGGTGCAGACGTACGATCCATGTGGTTTGGGTTCTGGCAAATCAGAACACATGACTCAGATCCCGGGTGACATCGGCCATGGTTTGGTAGGCACATGGCTTTCGTTTGGCCTTTTTATACACTAATTGAGTTTCCTAGGCAGTTAATGTCCATAATTCAAATCTGAACTTCAAATACATGCTCAAGTTCACCAAAATGGCTAGAAAAATTATACATGAAAGTTGGCATGGTGTCACGTCATGAAAGTTGGCATGGTGTCACGTCATGGCACATATATGTCATGGTAAAAACATTGCCAATTTGGGCCAAGCTTTATTACAAACCTCTTACAAACCGGAGCTTTCTCTCAATAAGAAGCCTTGTGGTTCCGATAGGGAAACATGTTCCCCTTGTTGTCGAAACGTAATCACGGCCTCTTTTTGCCTTGTATTTTCTTCTACAGGCAATATGGAACTACATGATATCCATGGTGAAATTTAAACTTATTCAGGGTTCGTGTTGCCTTTTTATATATACACTAATTGAGTTTCCTAGGCATTCAATGTCCATAATTCATTTCTGAACTACAAATACTTGCTCAAGTTAACCAAAATGGCTAGAAAAATTGTACATGCATGTGTCCTTGGGTGCATGTTTAATTAGGTCCCATGCCAGGAATGGGAACGAATTACAACCGTACTAGTGTCTTGGCTCGTCCTCAAACATTTGTAATCTCTAGTTCTAAATCCCCATAAATCCAAAACTCACCAGAAAGTCATCAAAGGTGGCATGGTGTCACATCATGGCACATATATGTCGTGGTAAAAACATTTCCACTTTGGGCCAAGCTTTATTACAAACATCTTACAAACCGGAGCTTCTCTCAAGGAAGCCTGATGGTTCCGATAGGGAAACGTGTTCCCCTTGTGGCGAAACATAGTCGCTCCCTCTTTTCTCCTTCTATTGTCTTATACGGGCAACATGGAACGACATGATGTCCATGCTGAAATTTAAACATATTCAGGGTTCGTTTGGCCCTTTTATACACTAATTGAGTTTCCTAGGCATTTAATGTCCATAATTCAAATGTGAAGTACAAATACATGCTCCAGTTCACCAAAATGGCTAGAAAAATTATACATGCATGTGTCCTTGGGTGCATGTTTAGGTCCCATGCAAGGAATGAGAACGAATTACAACCTGACCGGCGTCTTCGCTCGTCCTCAAACATTTGGAATCTCGGTTTTAAATCCCCATAAATCCAAAACTCACCAGAAAGTCATTAAAGCTGGCATGGTATCATGTCATGGCACATATATGTCGTGGTAAAAACATTGCCAATTTGGGCGAAGCTTTATTACAAACCTCTTGCAAGCCGGAACCTGTCGCAAGAACCCTCGTGGTTTCGATAGGGAAATGTGTCCCCTTGTGAGCCAAACGATAATTGCTCCCTGTTCTAGCCTCGTATTTTTTTCTACACGCAACATGTACAGAACAACGGGAGATTCGCACTGAACTTTGAAATTATTCACGGTTCATTTGACCCTTTTTATTCATTACTTGAGTTTTCTAGGCATTTAATGTCCATAATTCAAATCCGAACTACAAATACATGCTCCACTGCACCAAAATGGCTAGAAAAAACGTATATCTGTCCTTGGGGTGCGTGTTTAGGGTTCGTATGGCCATTGTATATCTTACTAATTAAGTTTTCTACGCATTAAATGTAGTCCATAATTCAAATTTGAACTACAAGCACAAAATGGGTGGGAAATCATACATGTGTCATTGGGTGCATGTTTAGGTATCATTTAAGGAATGAGAATGAATTACAAACTTGTCGTCATCCTAAAACATTGAGAATCTCGGTTTTTAAATCCTAGTAAATCAAAAACTCACCCAAAAAACATCAAACCTGGCCTGGTTTCATGACACGACACATATATGTCATGGTAAAAACATCTAGTTTGAGAAGAGGTGCACACATTAGTAGCCAACGAAGTCCCTTTTGAAACAATAAGCTGACATGTTAATATCACAAACGGTTGTGTCATATGAACCGTGTCAATATTTAACCATACTCAGTGGCGTGCGTGCAGCTGTTTGATTAGACGGGACGAGCGCGAGAAGTCTGGCGTGCAGGCTCGACGGGACGCGTGCGAGCAGTCCGCCGCGCAGACTCGACAGGACGCGTGCATCCTGTCCACCCCGCAGGCTCGACGGGACACATGCGAGCAGCAAGGCCGCCCATGCTCACTGGGAAGCGAGCTCTTTGACCTCCATGCACCAGCCGCAGCTCGCCTCGCTCAAAACTTCACCATTAATGGGTTAATCAAAGCGCCTGGATGGAGGTTTTTTTAGGGGTGGACGGAAGGTGTTTGGTTGTGATCCGATGGCAGCATTTGCTTTGTTTGTGTTTCCAACTCGTACTCCAGCCTAATTTAAATTGCCACATAGGGCAATGAATAATAGGACGACAAATAAAATGGCAACGGATAGTACGAGGACAAATTTACAGTGGTGCAGATAATAATTGTCTTACATATTCCGGATAATTTTAAATGCCACATGCGACAAAGTTCGGAAGACACAGGGGCAAGAGAAGAAGGAAATCATAGACAATGATCTACTCCCTCCATTCTGATTTACTCGTCGTGGTTTTAGTTCAAATTTGAACTAAAACTACGACGAGTGAATCAGAACGGAGGGAGTAGATCGCTACTATATCTACTCTTTGATGGATCGCCAGGCGATGACATCCTCCAACTCCATCCTCAATTCCTCACGGCTTTGCTTATAAGCAGCCACAGATTCCTCCACCTCCTGCTCGTGCTCGATCTGGATCTTCCTCAAGTCACCCATTAGTTCTTCAACGACCGCTGTCAGCGTCATCCCCGAGGCATTTCTCTGCTCATGCAGCATCTTCCAGCCGACGACCTCCTCCTCCTTCTCAGTGAGCGCCTTGAGGAGCTTCGCATGGTCACCCATGAGTTGCTCGATGAGGCCGGTCGCCTTGTCAACCGAGGCATCGCTGATCTCGAGCAGCTTCATCAAGCCGTCGACCAGCTCCTTCTACTTAATGAGGCCAGCGAGAATGTCGTCGTCACCGGCCAAGGACTTCAGCAATGCCAGCTCGTCACGATCTCCGACGCGGTGAGTGTGCTTGTGAGAGCCCTCGCGTGCCCGTGAGAGCTCATTCGAGGGCTCCGTGGCGCGCCAGGACATCTCTGCTGCGGTCGTGGCTGCCGCTTCACGGCGGGACCTCTCTAGTGCTTCAGCAGCCTCGGTCTTTGCTGCCTGGTTATATGCGCACCCGAAACTCCTCCTACCGGTCATGGCGGAACAACTTGACAGGAAAGACCAGTTTTGTAGGTGATGAGGAGAGGAAGTGTGAAGTAATTTTCGAGTGGGTAGGTTTTATAGCCCAGTGCTAAGTGTGAACACATATAAGTTTGATCTATGTGAACAAATTTGCAATTACTTATTGCGTTGTAATCTGCAATGTGAGGAGAAACAAAGTCAAAAATTGATGGTTCTGGGCCCACAAAGCCCCATTTTTGTTGTTCTACCTCATCGCAAACAGTTCTTTTGGATCAACCGTATGCCACGCATCGGAAGCCAGAAACCTGGGCCCTTGTTCTCGGATGTACGTGTATATGTCTGCCCACTATCACACACGAACTCACTATAGTAACTGCCTATGTTATAATTTCTCATCCCAAATAGTTCATCCGAGTGGGCTGTTTGCTGCGTATCACACACATCTGGTTTACATGAATCATTTGTGTTCTTTGGGCTGATCGTAAATGCTGCATATCACACACATCTTGTTAAGATGAACCGTTTCTGTTCTCTTGCCTAATCAAAAACAGTTTGTACGAGTGAACCATATGCCGTATATCACACACACCTTGATCTGGCTGACCATTTCTGTTGCATTACCTAATAGCACACAGTTCATCGGAGGGAACTGTATGCCGTATATCGCACACACATTGATATGGCTTCCCGTTTCTGTTGTTCTTCCTCATCACAAACAGTTCGACTGAATCAACCGTATGCCCTGCATCGCACACGCAACTAAAATCTGAATCGTGTTTGACGCATCTGTCATCGCGAATGTTTTGGACATTTTTGACAGTTCTCTAACACCATCGTTTGCGATTATTGCATCCCACACAGTTTCTCGAAGGGTCTCTGATCGTAGTGTTGCGTTAGCAGCATCCTGTAGTAGTGCTCTGCAAGTAATGAAACTGACATATCCAACATTCGCTTCTCCTCTCCTCTACTTATGCTACCTAGCATCAGAAGCTCTGGCCGCAACAAGCATGTCCGCTGGCTGCTCGCCCACCTGCTCTTCAACAGGCAACAACTAGATATGCGCCAAGTCGCCACCCGTACCATCACTTGTGGGTCTCATCACACCCCCGCCGGCACATGCACCGCAGCCGGTTGCTCATCACAACCCGCTACCGTTGGTGTGGTGCCACTGCTACAAATCACGCAAAGTCATCCATTGCGTCTCAATCACAATCCGCAACCCTGGCCGAGTCTTCTACAAATGCCCGAATCATGGGGTAATAATATGTTTTTAAGTGTTGTTCTGTTGCTTTCAGTTGCCAATTTTTTTAATAGTTTGGTTGATGGTCTTCCAATTTGGTTCATGCAGAAAAGGGAAGATTCATGTGATTTGTATTTCTGGGAAGTTGCTGATGTGGGGGAATGCAACTACGTTGTTTATTTAGTTAGCCGAGGAATTCCAATACTAGCAGGTTGGGGTGTTGGACAAGTAACTAAAGGAACAACAGAAGAGGAAGATGCAGAGCAGAAGGTTAAAGATGAAGTTCCTATGATCATGGCCAAGCAACAACTGCTGAACGACCTTGAAAACAATGAGGAGATGAAAGAGCTTGTGAAGATAATGGGTAAAATCGATGTGCTCTGTAGGATGATTGTCTCTTTATTTGCAGTGTATGCAGCACTTGTGATGTATTCAGTGGCTATGACATGAACACTTTGCTGAAACTAGTAATCAATGAAACCTGTTTAGCAGGCTGGGCATAGTGTTGTGAACATCTAATGATTTCTATTAGTGGAAATTGGGGGGTATCCCCTTTTGCTCATAAATAAATAAATAGCACAAGCCCTTTTGCTAATAAATAAATAAATTAGCAGAGGCCCTCTCGGGTCAGCTTTGTTCCCATTGGAAGACGTCGAGCAAATTGCAGTCCAATAACAAACTATGTCATCAAATACAAGTTTCACAGCCATATATGAGTACAACTAAAGAACAATGTCATCATATTAGTCGCCATACAATCACCAAACACAAATCAACATACATAATAAGTGATGTTCTCACAGCAAAATACTAAACAACAAGTTCAGGTTTCAGTTGTCATAGCAAACAGAATTTCACATAGTAGATAAAAAGCGTCTTTTGACAGGCAAATACGACCAAAGCAATCTAATCATCATCCACAGCAGCATCGTTAATATCTTCACTATGTGTATCAATCTGAATCTTAATTCCGCCCAGTGTCATCTTCTTCTTCATCCTCAATGTCCTTGAATGTTGGCTTCTTATTGATCAACTCTCATGTCCACAGCCCGACAAACAATCTTTTTGCCAGCGTAATTGACATGATGGTTCTCAAAGATATTAGGAATATCAGTGGAATCTTCTACATCAGGAGTAGTGTAAGCATCATCTTGTTGTGCAACTTCATTAAAGGAATTCCTCTACTCAAACCTTTGCAATACTCTCCAGTCATTGCTACGTGCAAATGTGTCTTCCAAGAAAAATATCTGTGTTGCTTGATTTGCCAAAATAAAAGGCTCGTAGGTCTAGTACACTGCCTTGACATTGATGTATTTGAAATAATCACCAGCTCTTGATTTTGCGATCCTGGAAAACAGGTTATACCAATGATAGCACAAGAGAACCACACACTGATGAACCGCGAAACTGGAAATATAGTACAACTGAACAATGTTTGTTATGTTAGCATATATTTCAGTTGTCACTTCGCCATACTTATCCATGCTCATGATGGCATTGTTTTGTGTCTTCCTGCCTTCGTCGCGTGCAAGGGTGTTGTAGCGCACATCTCCAACAACGCAAGATTCATAATGTCTTACCCGAGTATCAGGACCCATTGCTAGTGCACATAAGGCATCATCAACTGCCTGCCCATCCTCCCGCATCTTCTTAACCTATGGTTAGAAAGTAGACAAGCTGATCATCTTATGTACACAATATATTAAAAAAACTAACAGTGCAATTTAAAATCTTACATTGCTCTTGAACCATTTCGCAAATCCTGCCATAACTAGTGTGTCAATGTTTCTAGGATTTTGCGGCAGTAATTCATTTTGTAGATGCTGCATAACATAGTGATTGCGTCAAACATCTAAATATATAAGAATGTGCTGCAAGTTTAGTAGATTACAGTGTATAAATGCAGTACTTAGCACTTACTCGATATAAGGTAGAATCTCAGGACAGTTATTGAACACATACCAAACCATTTTGTCCAAATCTTTAGGTTTGTCGTCTTGTCGACTCTTCCCTGTAACTCGAAAAGAACAATTGAAGACATTGAGACCAGGATTGTCTTCACCCACCTCTTTGCTAAGCTGATCAGCTATTTCAATGTATTTTGAACAGAATGTCAACGCTTTTGTAGCAATGTAGGGCTCTTCAATGGAATCCTCGGGTCTAGCTCTATTCCTAACATAGCCCTTGAAAGTGCCTAGCCGCCTTTCATTAGGGTACATCCAGCCATACCGTACTGGAAGTAGTGCCTCATTAGGTAGATGAACATCCAAATGCACCATCACATCAAAGAAGGCTGGAGGATATATCTTCTCAAGGTCGCATATGATAGTTGGTATCTTGTCTCTAAGACGCTCCAAAGCATCCATCCTGATATTTCTACTGCAGAGTTCCTTGAAGAATTGTCCCAACTCTGCAACTACTCTGTATAAGTGAGGGAGGCCCAATCCTTAGATAACAGGTAAAACCCTTTGAAGTAGGATGTGGCAGTCATGAGTTTTCAACCCTTGTACCTTGTTTCCATCTGCACAGACTCTCCTTTCACGGCTGGAAGCAAATCCATGTGGGAATCTCACATGTGATAGGACCTCGCAGAATTCTTTTCTTTTTACCTTGTCCAAGATGTACACAACTGGTGCCATATCCCGTGGTTTACCTTCATCTTCCACCTGCAAATCCTTTCTTATACCCAGCTGTGTCAAATCAATCCTAGATTTTCAGGTATCTTTCGTCTTGCCTTCAATATTAAGAAGTGTGCCGATAATGTTGTCACATATATTTTTCTCGATGTGCATCACATCAAGACTATGCCGCATATCCAAATCCTTCCAATACTACAAGTCCCACAAAGTGGACTGCGGGTAAACAATAATCTCTCTTCTGCCCTGCCATGCTTCCTTTTTGTGCTACCATTACTAGGATGGTTTCCTGGTGTAATATGCATGAACTTCTCTAATTCCACTTGGAACTCATCAATGGTGAGCCTCTTTGGCGCATCATAGTCTTCATGCTTTGCATTGAACACATGTCTTCCGTATTTTGTAGGACACGGCTTGTCCTTGGCAAGGAAATGATAATGTCCAATGTAACAGATCTTGCTAAGTATTGCATATGACAACAGATTCCTGTCACATCGAACACATGCATTGTAACCATGTGTTGTTCACCCTGACATAGTGCCCAAAGCCGAATAAACATGGGTGCACCAAATTATAACAACACACAGAAAGAAATCAGCTAGTGGGCTGCTATATAGGTCTCGAGTGAGAACACCTCTCCATAGCTGTTGAAGTTCCTCCACAAGAGGCTCCATGAATAAATCAAAATCCTTTCCAGGACTTTTTGGACATGGGATGAGCAAGGCCACACTTTAGTTTGATTCTTTGGTGCAGACATTTGGAGGCATGTTGTAAGGGATAACAAGCACTGGCCACATGCTATATGTGGCGCTCTGGTGGCCAAATCGGTTAAATCCATCTAAAGCTAAGCCAAGTCTAATGTTTCTCGGGTTAGCAGCAAACTTTTTGTGTTTCTGGTTGAAGCTTTTCTAGTCACTACCATGATATGGATGGCAAATTACATTCTGATCTCTGTACTCCTGGTTCCTAGAATGCCACAGTACATCCTCTCTTGTTTCAGCATCATGAAATAACCTATGCAATCTTGGTATAATTGGAAAATGTCTCGGAACATTATGAGGAATCCTCTTCACATCATCGTCATCTTTCCATATTGATGATTTGCATTTTGGGCATTCACTTAAGTTGGCATAATCCTTCCGGAATAGAACACAATTATTCTTACAAACATGGATCATATCATATCAAATTCCAACTACACGAAGGAAATTCTTCATTTTACTATAGGTGTGTGGCAGCTCAGACGCTTCTGGGAAAGATTTGCGGAAAGCAGCCAACATCGCATCAAATGATATGTTGGTCATCCGCTCAGATGTCTTCACCTAAAGAAAGGTGACCATAGCTAAGAATACTGATAGCTTATTTCCTAGGGTGCAGCCACGTTGCATTGTTCCAACATATGGGCCCACCATTTTTCTTCTACAGGTGAAAGTTCATGAAATGCACGCGCATTTTGTAGCATTGTTTCAATGTTGGTCAAACTCACTGGCTGCGCCACCACCACCTCCTCCTCCTCTTCCACCTGAGCATCAGGCAGATCAAGATGGTGATCTGCTGCTTCCACATAGTCAATAACATTGACGTTCACAGCTTCACCATGATGAACCCACCTAGTATATGTGACCGATATCTCATAGAAGTGTAGATGATTTTGCACAGTTGACCGGGGTCTTGTAACTGAATTCGTACAACTGCTACACATGCAGAGCACATCTGATTTTGGACCACCGTACTCGGCTTTGATAAAGTTTGTGAAGTTTTCAACCCCCTCGACATATGCAAAGGAGAATCTTCGACTAGAAGTTATCCAAGTCTTGTCCATCTGTTAGACATACAAATTAGTTCTTCTACTAGATATTACAGGAAAAACATATATGCTTTTTTATGAAGTGCAGAAAAAATACCTAGGTCAATGTCTAAAGCTATGGCAAGATATTTGGACAAGCAGATCTAAGTAACGAAATATATGTAAAGGTAATTCAGTAAACATATTTGAGTGCTAAATTATGGCAGGCAGTTTCACCAGTCAATGAAGCCTAACACACAGCCATCGAAGGCCATCTCAGCAACAAAGATCGATTATAAAACGGTGTAGAGCTCTTTCACCTAACATATTAGCTACTAGACCATGGCAATCTACGTCACAATAAATATATGGCAGGATATTTTAGCAACTAATCGGGCGTGGCATGATCTCCGCTAAGCAGATTGAGTGTAGAACAGGGCAAGGAAGCTTCTTAAGCAGAGCATATTGACTATAAACTACTTCGGCAAACAGTGAGATTAACAACGTCTATCAACTAACATTTAGAGCTACTCCGACATGCACGAGGCCCAGTCTAGAATGTGCATACAATGGGAGAAGCTAACTACCGTGCGTCTCCACAAGAACGTCGCCAGTGGTGGTGGCGCGGCTAGAGGACGGCAGTCTATGAGAGTGTATTGTGGGAGCAAGAGGATCGCTGTGCGTCCCCTTGATGAATCACGGCGCCGGCGTATCGGCGCTGCGGGGAGGGCGGCTTTGGCAAAGTGAATGGTGTGGAGGGGGCCAGGGGGAGGGGGTTTGGGGAATATTATTGGCTGATTGACCGAAGGGCGGTTGAATTTGGGATTTGGGGGGAATTTGGGGGGGGGGATTTTCGCGCGGTGGGCCGGGGAGTTTGGCGCATGGTCGGTTTCTCCAAGTGCAGTCCCACGTGTTAGTGAAGAGGCAAGCCAAAGCGCGTTCCGTTTGCGTGAGCCATGTGCAGGACCGACCGTGTGAGGGGTGCAATGCGACCGCGGCAGGCGTGTTGTGAGTGTACCGCCTTTTCTCTACTCTTATAAAAAACAGAGTTGGTGATGATGGTGCGCCTGCCATACTGCAATATAGGCCGTCCGATTTATATCTGACGGATAGGAATGACACTATGGAAATTTTGCAAAAAGATACCCACACCCCTCTCCATATTTGCAAATAAGGCCTGCCCTCATTGATCCTTTTCTCTCACAAGATAAACTACTGATACAATGCATCTTCATGTTCTGTGCAACGCACGGGCATCTTGCTAGTTTCCTTTTAAACTTGGTTCTTCGACCCTAAAAAAAACATGGTGATTCGCGCGATCCATGGATACTACTACTAGTAATCCGATAATCCTGACTAAAACAGAGCGACCGGGTCTTTTCCCGCTTGATATGCTGGGAGGTTGGCTCAGTTGTTTTTTTAGGACGAGTAATGCTACACCTACGTAATCCTAGTTACGTAATTAACATAATGTGAAACATGTGAGCTGTTGACTGGAGATTGGGGGGAGGGAGGGGCCCACCACACCATGAAAAACAGGGGGAGTGAGAGGCAATATAGGTTAACCCTTTCATAGGTTCCCGTAGATGTAAAATGATGTGAAATGCGTGAATGTGTAGTGGACGTACTATTGGAGTGCCTAAGATAAATTGTGGATGTAGAACCTATGTGTTTATTTACTTCACATGTTAGCTTTGTCTCAGGTCAATCCATCTAAGTTTATATATACAAAAACGAATAATCATTCCATATATTTTCATACTCCTACAATATATCTTACTAGTATTGTGAAAGTTCATATACAACAGACGAGATTCATGAAAACACAGTAGATTTTCATTACATTTCAAACTTTTATAGGGTAGAAAAATATAAGAAACCCGACCCTCAACCTATTTTACGGTGGCGGTCGATGTCCTCCATCTGCGATCTGCAGTATGGGGGCGGGGTACAAGATCTATGAAGTGAAAGTGTGGTCTTCGGCGAGGAAGAGTAGAACACGGGAGACGGACCGGCCTGTTGGCACACCATGTCCTGCCGCCTCCCATGCCCTACTCATCCTCGGAGGAGTCCCCAACCTCGGCGGTGCCGGTGGACTTGAGGTCGATGGTGATGGACATGGACGGTCCGTCGCTTCACATGCCACATGCGCCACCAAACGTTGGACGGCGGCAAGTAGGATGTGTGGCTGATGGTGTTCCCATCTTCGGCTGCCAGCATGGCCACCACTTGTGTGGTCGCGTCCGCGTCCGACTACGCCGCTATTGCGTTGCGAGCAATGACTTGTGCGAGGGTGGCGACCTCGAGCTTCATCCCCGAAGATAAGCTCTCCCGCAGAGCGTCCGCGCTCGCGGTCATGGCGGATGTGGTGCCAGGTAGCAGGATGATGCGCTATGCTGTGGAGTTTAGCTGAGTGTTGCCTCTTTAAGTAGCGCATTCCGGTGAGGCGAAGCGTTCGGGTGCGTCATTAATTCGCCGGAGTTGGTTCCTCGGGCACCGAGCCTCTTAATGACGGCATATGGACGGATGACTTGAATGCGGGCAGCTCACGCCGGCTTGGAACACACCATGCGACGGCGCGAGGGACGAGGGTTTTTGGTGTGCCAGGGTAGTCAGCTACGGTCGTAGCAACGCTGGAGATGCCCTTTGCCCACATGCGATCCCCACATGTAATTGAAAAAGCAAGACGACCCGGCATGTTCTCAGGTCCTGGGGATGTAGTTGGCCACGCTACAATAGTCCGCGGATGCCTCGCGGTGTACGCGCACTTCGGTGCCCCGTGCATCCTTGATGAGCCAGGTGTTGATCTGCTGGTCGTGCCATAGTGCTAACGCCCCCCTCGGCATCCTGAAGCCGACCATGTCCAGCAACGATGAGCGTGTCGCTCACCACGGTCGCCGTGTCAAGAGGTGGTGCAGGAGCTCTGCCACGTTGCTGGCCCCCACGACCCACATGAACGGTTGCCGGTGGTGAGGAGGTCGTGGGCCAGCTCCTCCATTGGACTAGTCTGCGCCACATCGTCCCGACAGGTGTGCCCCACATGTCGGCTTCCCTATTTTCCCGGCTAAATTCGAGCGTCAGTGCTCCGCATTGTGCATTAGGCACAGAACAGGTGGTTTTTGTGCCCTGGTTCAAATGTGGTAGAGTACCAAGTTGTTACCCTAGCCCCAAGTGTGGTGGTTTTGGGTACAGTACCACCCTTTTCCTTTTCAACTAGTGAATCATAACACTTGATTAAGTAGTCGGATGGTGTGCTAATGTAGGTGTCCGACCGTTTGAAGGAATAATTGAGGTGTGCCCGGTCCGTGCCCGCATTTAGGGGTCCAACTTACCATGTTCCGGCAGTAGTAACTATACTAGTCCCTGGGTACTCCCTCTATTTTTATTTACTCGACATTATAGCTTTGCTCGAAGTCAAACTTTGTAAACTTTGACAAAATTTATAGACAGAAATAATAACATATACAATAGCAAATCAATACCATTAGATTCATTATTGGGTATACTTTCACAGCATATAGATTTGCTATTGTAAATGTTCATATATTTTCTATAAATTTGGTCATATTTTATAAAGTTTGACTTTAATCAATCCTAATATGCAGAGTAAATAAAAACAGAGGGAGTATCTTACTCCGTGACCAAGATGGAAGGGAAAACAGGACAACTTATTGTTTATTTGAGCCGTTCAACTATAATCATGTGGCATTGCTTATTTCTCATTCCTCTCCAACCTTCTTCTCCATCGATCATGCCGCCCTCTGGTCGAGTCCATCCTCCCGCATGCCTCATTCGAACATTCCGCCAAGTATCATTCGCATGTGGGCCGAGACCATGCTTGTATTTCCAATGTTGTAATTTGTCCGGCATGCATATAGAAAAACGGTTCGTTTAAAGTTTCACTTTGCCTCCACTACGTGTCACTTTCTATCTTTGTTTTGACATCCCATTCGGTTCATGCCCTGACACATCTTGACGAGATCGATTGATGTTGAGAGATCAAGCGTGTGTCATGCAAGGAGATAAAGGGTTGGTGTGTTTCTGTGGTAGAAATGACCCGAGGGGGGCGCCTATGGGGATCGGAGGGAGTATATTGTACGTTCAAAAGCAAAACGAACATATTGTACCCACCCTAGTCCTCTTTCAATCGATCTCCAGACCCCGAGATGAAACGGAGAGAGAACGAGTGGGTGCATGTGTGGTACCTAAGGCGGATTCAAAATTTGATACCTAAGGTAGATTCAAAATTTTGAACCGGTGATCATAGCATCAACCAATCATATATAAAGGGTATTCAAGGTTCTTTTCGCTTTTGAACGTAAAATATACTCCCTCCGATCTTTTCTAGTTTACATATAAGTTTTATGTGTAGTCAAAGTATCTCTACTTTGATCAAATTTACAGAAAAAAGTATCAATATTCAACAACACCCAATCAATATTGTTAGATTCATACGTACTCCTAGATTTGTATTCAAACAGAGATGGTTTCCAATTTGTTTTCAAACACGTGAATGTGCTTGTTCTCGCGCATGCTCTTCCTACTAGGATTTCACCACGTATAGCCAGTCCAATAGTAACTTTTTAAGCTCCCTGTCCTATAGTACTAGTAGTATACTCCCTCTGTTTTTATTTACTCCGCATTAAATGGAGGGAGTACTAGTAACACTCAGCCGACCTCTCTCTCTCTTCTACTACCTCCATCATGGTTTATTAGTCCTCTTTGTAATTTGTGCTAATTTTTTACCAACGATTTAACTGATGAAATGTTAGTACATGTTAATAAAATAATATCGTTGGATTTGTACTTGAACATAACTTTTAATGATATAATTTTTTATGACATGCATGAATATTTTGTTAGCTAAATTTTTGGTCAAACTTTGGCACAGATTACAATGGAGACCAATAAACCATGACTGAGGTAGTAGTAGTATAAATTATGCTGGCGGGGGAGGGGGAGGGACGCCGGTTTGCTCTCAACTGCGGTCCCACAAGCGAGCGAAAACGCAAGATGAAGCACACTCCATTCAGTGAGCAACGTGGAGGGTCCAGCATGCCGGGGTGCAACACGAACGCGACAAGAGCGATGTACAGTCAAAATCAATTGACCAGTCGTCACCGGAACCAGTATTCACACCAGGACCTTCAATGCTCGGCCTACGCCAGCCAGTGCCCCAAAACCACACCTCCTCTCTGATGTCTACTACACAACTATATTCTTGTAGACTCATGTTGGGCCTCCAAGCGCAGAGTTTTGTAGGACAGTAGCAGTTTTCCCTCAAGTGGATGACCTAAGGTTTATCAATCTGTGGGAGGTGTAGGATGAAGATGGTCTCTCTCAAGCAACCCTGCAACCAAATAACAAAAAGTCTCTTGTGTCCCCAACACACCCAATACAATGGCAAATTGCTTACATGCACTGGTTCGGCAAAGAGATGGTGATAAAAGTGTAATATTGATGGAAGAAATATATTTTTATAATCTGAATAAATAAAAACAGCAAGGTAGAAAATAGTAAACGGGCACAAAAATGGTGTTGCAATGCTTAAAAATGAGGCCTAGGGTCCGTACTTTCGCTAGTGCAACCTCTCAACAATGATAACATAGTTGGATCATATGATTATCCCTCAAAGTGCAATAAAGAATCACTCCCGAGTTCCTATTAGCGGAGAACAAAAGATAGGAATTGTTTGTAGGTCACGAAACCACCTCAAAGCTATTCTTTCCGTTCGATCTATTCAAGAGTTCGTACTAAAATAACACAAAGCTATTTTTTCCGTTTGATTTATCCTAGAGTTTGTACTAGAATAACACCAAATCAAATTCATATTCATAATACTCAATCCACATAAAGAATTATAAAGAGACCCCAAAGTTTCTGTCGGACAAAAATGCGCATCAACCCCTATGCGTAGATTACCCCAATATCACCAGGAAATCCGCGAGTTGAATGCCATAACACATATCAAGTGAATCAATAAGATACCTCATTGTCACCTCAAGTATTCATATTGCAAGACATATATCATGTGTACTCATCTCTGAATATTCAATCCGACAAGACAAAACTTTGAAGGGTAAAGATTCAATTCACCATAACAAGAGTAGAGAGGGGAGAAACATCATATGATCTGACTATATTAACAAAGCCCATGATATAGATCACGAGAGAGAGAGAGAGAGAGATCAAACACATAGCTACTGGTACAAACCCTCAGCCCAGAGGGTGGACTACTCCCTCCTCATCGTGGTGGCCGCCGGGATGATGAAGATGGCCACCGGATATGATTCCCCCTCCGGCAGGGTGCCGAAACGGTGTCTAGATTGGTTTTCGCGGATATAGAGACCTTTCAGTGGTGGAACTTCCTATCTCGGTTAACCCTGAAGGGTTTCAGAATATTTGGGAATTTATAGTGCAAAGAGGGGGTGCGGGAGGCCACCGAGGTGGGCACAACCCACCTGGGCGCGCTAGGAGGCCCTGGCGCGCCCTAGTGGGTTGTGCCCCCCTCGTGGCACCCCCAGGTGCATCTCAGGCCCATTGGGTACCTTTTGGTCCAGAAAAAATCTTCAAAAAGTTACGCGGTTTTTGGACTCCATTTGATATTGATTTCCCGCGATGTAAAAAACAAGCAAAAAACAAGCAAAAAACAGCAACTGGCGCTGGGCACTAGTTCAATAGGTTAGTCCCAAAAAGATATAAAGTTGCTATAAAATCATTGTAAAATATGCAAGAATGATAATATAATGGCATGAATACTTCATAAATAATAGATACGTTGGAGACGTCACTACAAAAAAAATACGCTTCCGTGATGATACGTGTTTGTCACAGTAGGTCGCGTTTATTGTCATGCATGCACATCCATGACGATTTTATGACAGAATCAAGATAGTCATACCTGTGCTGTCATAGAAGTGTTCCATGACATTACCAAGATTATCATCATGGAAGTGTCCACTTCCTTGACGATAAATCACGCGTCACAAAAGTGCTTTCGTCAAGGGTGACCGACACATGGCATCCATCGTAAGAGAACGCCATGAAGCTATCGGGTCTGGTTTTGGATCCGATAACCCGTTAACAGCCCCGACTAATGGGGATTTTCCACGTGTAAAATCATCATTGGCTTGAGGAAACACATGTCGGCTCACCGTTTGGACAGATGTCATCCACTCATTGGACCCAAAGCGCCTATGATACGTCAAAACGTGGCACGACCCAAAAGAGGCCCATTCCTCTGAAAAGGCCGGCCCGTTTGACTTGGTCAAAAGGTGGCGGGCCTGCCCACAGAAAGCATATTAACGGCCTGTTTGCATATAGCCCATTTACAGCCCGCTAACCCAGGTCCCGTTACGACCTCTCCGAATTAGGCACAGTAGCGTCATCTGGGCCATCCAATATGATTCTAGCCTGTTTTAACTTCCGACCCATGTATGGTCCATGACGTCTTTCGGCCCATATGAGGCCCTTTGTAACTCTTGGCCCATTAACGGCCTGTGGTGAAACTTGCCTGTAATGAACAATGTATCACTTTATACCCATTAACGGCCCATTATTCCAATGGCCCGTTTCCAGCCAATGTAATCTTTCGGCCTTCTCAGGGCCCATTTATTCTTGGGCTCATTTCTAGCATTCGTTTACTTATGGCCCGTTACTGTCATTTTCTGCTTGTGGGCCAAATTCAGTCTGTGGTTACAGTCGGCCCGTTTGTGGCCCGTTAATAAGTTGGGCCGTTTTCATGTAAAAAAAACCGTTGGGCTATTTTCATAGAGTTATCAAATACGGCCTATTAACGGCCTGTTATGGTCCACGAATAGTACGACCCATGATTGGCGAAATGATGATACACCCCGTAGAAGGCCCATGGATCATACGGCCCATAAAAGGCCCATGGATCTTACGGCCCATAGAAGGCCCATGGATTCTACGGCCTGTAGAAGGCCCATGGATCCTATAGCTCGTAAAAGGCCCATGGATCGTATGGGCCGTAGAAGGCCCTTGGATCGTACGACCCGTAGACTGCCCATGGATCATACGGCCCGTAGAAGGCCCATGGATCCTATGGCCCGTATAGAAGGCTAATGGATCCTATGGCCCGTAGAAGGCCCATGGATCCTACAGCCCGCAGGAGGCCCATGGTTACAACAGTCCGTGTGTTGCCATGATTATTTTGGCCTAGTTTCCAAAAATAGGTTATTGTGGCCACTAGAAAAACACAGAAAAAGAACTGCAGTGACTACAAGCAAACAAGTAAACAAGACAATAAGGAAATAAATAAGCAAGCAATTAACACTAGCCTATTACCGCTATTACACATATTACATCCACTGGGCATCAAACTTCGCCACCAGTGCAAATATAGGGAACAAAGCAGCATATTACATACATTGGCCATCAAAATTGGCCACCAATGCAAATAAACGCGGAAACAAAACAAGAGCATAACTGAAACAACTTCAAAAGAGCTCAAGAAATGTTAACCTAGGTATCCACCATGCTGGCAATAAGCTTAGAAAGCTTATTAGCTTTGTCCTATTTGGCGCTAAAATCCCCCAACGCTTGCTGTTGCACCAGAAAGTATGCATCTGAACACTCCAGGGACTTCTGTAGTCCTCCCGCTTCTTGTTGCAGCACAACTGATCGATATCTTTCAGCTTGTAGTTGAGACTCAAGAAACCGAACTGATTCAAACAGTGAGTTTGAATAGCTTGTGCAAGCGGTAGTGGCTAGTAACTCGAACACTAAACCAAGATAGGACTTTGGGGTTGTCTGACTATCTGGAAGATAGTCTTCCTTAGCTATTTTATCAGCTTTGTTGGAGACCAATAAGGATGTCTCACTATCCTGAACCTTATCTGCATTACTTCCTTTACCATTGCTTAGTAAGGCACTCTTCCCCAATATTCTGTCAGCATTCTAAAAGAAGAAACAAGCAGACACATAACAGGTTTAGCATGTACTAGTATATGAAACTCATTTTGGTGAACCAATTCATTAGTAAGGTGGACAGGATTAAACTACCATGTCTTCTATTGCCAAGTACTAGTACATAATAAAAGCATCAAACAAACATATATCTATGTCCTATGGTCACTGCATTGTCTTGCCAAATCAAAATAGAGACACGGTTCAAATCATATCAGGTCAAGACAAAGCAGCAGTGAAAGAATACAAAGCGTGGGAAACTACACGGCACAACAAGATTTCAGATGGGTACCATGGGTCTACATGTACAAAAACACTATTGGGTCTGTTGTGATGCTGGTAATGTGCACGATATGAGAAGTCAACTGTATACATGATTGAATTGAAATCAACAGAGCTATTGATAAGAGCAAACCTGTTAAAGAAACATGCATGAACATACCTGCTGTGCCACTGGAGTTTCGATTGGATCCTTCAATTTAAAAATAAGTTTGTATGAGTAAATACAGTGATACAAGAGCAAAGCAGTATGCACGATAGCAATCATAGTTAAAAAAGGCGCGCCTAAGCGAGCGCTTAAGCGCGCCTAGGCTCTAGGCGGTTGCAAAATGCATTGGGCATAACTACGCTTAATCTGTGCATAACTGCGCATAAGCATGTGCTTTGGTCAGTAAAGCGCAAGGCGGTGGCAAAACACACAATTAAAACCTAGCGCTTTTTGAACTATGATAGCAATGGAATCTTAAATTAGAACAATTGTTCTTCTGGTTTAGGCACTTGTCCTACATGAATAGAGTATAGTAAGACGCAAGAATATAGTACTTAAAAATACAAAATGAGCTCATAGACCTTACCACATTCTTGGTTCGGGACCTGTACAGAACAAGGCGTTCCTAGTCATTGTCCAATAAATGTGTCTCTAGAGAACGTAAGGGAATTTGATGAGTTTCTTTGCCGGTAAAGTACATTTTTTAAGGTAATTCCGATACTGCCACCAAGCATTCTTGAAGATAGCATAAGTATTAGCACAGGTTACCTCATCCTGAGTTTCAAAATATGTCATTCTCTATAGAGAAAAATGGGAAAATTTGCTGTATTATAACCATCATGGAGGTAGGATGTACGGGACAAAGCAAAGTAATTGCCATGAATAACATTACTTACACATAACTCCTGGACAAACAGCTGCAACTGGCATTTTCCTTCATCTCCAGTATAATACTTCCAAGATGGGAAGATACTCACACACGAATTAACAACATCAAATGCGATAGATGCTAAACTACGACTAGCTGGTTGTGCTTCCTCCACAGGACTAGGCGTACTAATTGGTGGAGTTGGGGTTCGTCGTGGTAGTACAGGCCCTTTGGGCACTGGAGCTGCCTTACTAACTGCTCTTGTTTGGGAGCTCTGTGGTGGAGATGGTGCTGTGTCAACAGGAACTAGGTTACTATCTGCTGGGGTTGGGGTTTTGGGTGAAGCTGGTTCTCTGTCCATTGCAGTAGGGGTACAAGCTGTGAGAGTTTGGGTTATGTGTGGTAGGGCTGGTTCTTGTGCATGTACAACCGGGGTGCTATCTCCACCAAGAGGTAGCACTGTTTTATTTGAAGACCGTGTTTTTTGTCCGCTAGATACTGGCATCACCCGCTCCAATTCAAATGGCTGATAAACAGAAAACATAGTTGAATGTACAGACATTGTATATTGTTTAACTAAAATGGATAGATAGTGTGGAAAAAATGGATAGACAGATGCAATAGATAGTGTGGAAAAAAGAGGTCATGAAATAGTTGACATGTATATTGTTTAATTAAAATGGATAGCATGACATAATTTCACATATATGATGTCTATCTAAACTGAATAGCATAGCATAACATAATTCAAAGATATGATGAATAACTAAACAGGATCGCATGACATAATTCACCTACATGTTATCTAAGTAATCAGGATCGCATCATTTAATTCACATATGTGATTTATATGCTAAATAGAGGGCATTCGATATGATGTCTGAACTAAGAACATGGTGTTGAATACTGTGTATATGTTATCTAAACTATGGAATGTAAGACACCATATGCATGATATGAGCAATATAACCGTGCCAAGTTAGAGCATACACCTAGGTGGGGGAATAGGACTGGTCATCTGTCTCTGAATCCATCTCTGAGGAGCTATCAGGACCCAACAAGAGATCTGCTTCGACAGGTAGCAGTGTCTGCTCTGAAGGCCTTGTTTTCACTCCAGATTTTTCCATCTACCACCGAAATGGCTGATTCATAAGAAGAGCAGTTTAATGTACAAACATTGTCGACAAATGGAAATGTAATGAATAAAAGGATGGGCAAGATACCATTCAAATATGTGATGCCTGGTTAAACAAGATGGCATTCCACATTTCACATATATTATGGTTGGCTAAAAGACATGAGACTGCATAATTCCCATATATGATATAGAAACTAAACAGGTGGCATTACAAAACATGTCTAAACTGAGAAGATGACATATATGATGTCAAAAGTAGGCACTGCAAGGCAACATATGCATGATATGACTAACATCATCATGCCAAGGTAGAGCAAACACCTTGGGGGGTAAATAGGAGTGGTCAGCGACATCTGAATCCGCCTCAGAACAGATATCTTCCTCTGGATTACAATCTAGAGAGGGGTGGGGAGGGTTTGCCCTTGAGCCCACCATGGACCGATGTCTGCATGACATTGTATTGCCGCACAAAACTCTCGCTTTTTCTCTACATGTTTAGCATGACTGTGTACAATATCTGACATGCATACAAAAAATTTGGTGAGATTATGTAAGGACAGCATGCAGAAATTTAGAGTGATGGTAACAACCAGTGGATGGATCCAAAAATAATGATAGCAGGCTGATTATTGCTTTAATTTAATAAAAAGACAGATGATGATTGCTTTACTATTTGTTTCCCACCCAAGATGAACAACATAGGCGTACCCTAGGTGAACCAGGTATTAGACAGAAATACTACTCATTGCTTCCTCGATATGTGCCCTACAACTAATTTAGAACTCAAGTTTGAACATTAATTTAGACCTGACTTGGAGTCCAAGAGGTGAACAGGATGATAAAGTAGCAGGTAATTTTAAGCAATGCATAACATAAGCAGAAACAAAAGAGTGCGACCTCTCTTGTGGACCCGTGTACTCCTCAGGTTCATCTGCTGAGTCGATGATGCTGATGCCATTGCGGTGGGCGCTAGCGGCAGGGAAGGAGATTTGAGGCGGCGAAAGACGGTCAGGAGTCGTGATGTCTGGTTTGGTGGATGCTTCTGTCGATGGAGTAGCTCAGGTGAGGTGGATGACGTCGCAGAAGGAACAGGACAAACCACACAAAGTTCCCTTCAACACCTCCTATAACTAAAGTAATTCTGTAAGGGCTCATTTGGCTTGCATGATTCTAAAAACGCAGGGATAGGAAAAAACACCAAAATAGGATAGCAATGCACATGGTAAAACAGAGCATTTGTAAACACAGGATTTCTATCAACTTGGGTGTTTGGTTTACAGGAATTGGAAGAGCAGAGGAATGCAAAGAAACATGGCCAAAATAAAGTGAAACCATATGAAAGCGTGTACAGTTAGAATGTTATTCTGCCACTAATGCACTTGGTCTTGTTTTCATGCATAGGATTTTGAAAAGTAGGTCCAGGTGGAAGTTTTGCTTCATTCCTTTTAACAAAATGCATGAATAATTGAATAGTGAGTGCCATTGGAAAATTCCCTATTGCTATGTTCTTCCGTTGAACCAAAATAGCCCTAATGGATCGACATGAATGTATAGTAATAAGTGAGGCAACAAGTGTACAACCTCTTTGCCATAGCCGTGTCGACCTCAGCATCATTGGGTTGGTCGCTAAAGCAGTTGAGGCAGAGATGGCTGTCGGTGGTGTGGAGGAAGATCTGAGGAATCTGTAAACGGCGTCCAGGGCACTGCTCTATTGTGATGGATTGTTCTGTCGTTGGAGCAGCTCCGGTGAGCCATAAGACGTCAAGGCTGAAGCAGCACAAGATAGACATCGTCAATCTCAAGTGGGATTCTAATAGCATCTCCAATAGATGATGTAAAATATATGTAAAATTTACATCACCAAAATCCACCTGACTACAACAGATGAGGTAAAAACTGTTGAATCTGAACTTAACTGTCGAAACTGAAATTTACTCTGGAATCTGAATGTTACTGTCGAAACTGAACGTAATGGTAGTAGAGAGGCACTTGACATGTAGTTTAGGGAGGGCCTGCAGTTGATCTTCAACCTGCACCCCCCTGAGCCACCAGCCACCACCGGCCAAACCGCCGGCCCCAGCGCCACCTTGCCGCCCCGAAACAACTCCCCACCGTCGGTCGCCGCCGCGGCGTCCAGCCCTCTAGTCCCCTCGCCCCCACCCTGAACCCTAAGATAGATAGTGGGTACCTCTCTGGCGAGCCCCTGTCCCCGCTGCGGGTGGTTCTTCCTTAACTCCGGTGAGCCCCCCACCCCCTGAAAATCGACTGACCCAAAAGTCGATTCAGTCGACTGAAGTGTAGCTAAATCGGAGCAGAGCAGTAGCACGAGCGAGGGGGAGAGCTGCAGCAGTAGCGCGAGCGAGCGAGCGAGAGACGGAGTAGCAGCAACTAGGCAAGCGAGCGATCGAGCAAGAGCCGGAGCAGCAGCAGCAGCGCGAGCGAGAGCCGGAGCAGGAGTAGCTGGGTGAGCGAGCGATCGAGCGAGAGCCAGAGCAGCAGCAGTAGATCCGTCTGGTATGGACGCTGCCGCCAAAGGGGCCTTGCACTAGGGGAGAGCCAGCATGGAGATGTCTCCCGCGGCACCAGCTTCAAGGTAGCCGCTCCATGGGGGTGCGGGATGGAGCACCGTAGGTGCCGGGAGGTCGAGTTAAGGAGAAGGTTTGATGCGATGAGTGTACAACGTCTTTGGTGGCGCCGAGTAGGCCTCAGCTTCATCCGAGGAGTCGGTGAGGCTGTTGCGGTTCCGGTGGATCAGGTTAAGGCGGCGCTGTGGGGATGGAGCAACCGCGATAGACGAGGCGATCGTCGGAGCAATTCCTTGGAGGTGGAGGACGGGGTGGCTTAACCAGCAGGACGACGAGATGGATGATAGATCCTCATCCGGGGAGGTGGATGAGGGACGTCGAGCGGTTGCGGTGGACGATGTCATCGGGGAAGAGGCTCCGGCTGGCAGCGGTGAGGTGGCGGACGGAGGAGGGTGGGGTTTCGCGGCTGGAGCGGAGAGGTTATGACGGCCTGGGATTACGAATGGCGAAAAGGAGGCGATGAGAGGGGGTGAACCATGACTTAGGGATGCGCTTGTCCAAAATGTAGGGTGTGTTACAAAAGTACCCCCCACCAATTTGAACTAGCGCCCTTTCGGCTCAGGGTTAGAAGGGGGATTTCACGTGTCGGGATTTGGCAGCTGGAGGGAGTTTTCGCGCGCGTTGTAGTTTCGGGATAGCAAGGCGTAGGTTGTGAAGGCGCTAGTTTTGGGAGCACGATATCTGAATTTTTGGGATATAACAAGGCACGGGTTGGATTTTAGGGACAAGCCTAACGTGTAATATTGTACTTGTACGTACCAAATCAATTTGCACTTCCCTCAACCAAAAAGAAAATGAAAAAATAGAACTATTCACACCACACAAAGAGAGAGTCTTCCCATTTTACTATACAAATGCTATTCAAAGCTACTCCCTCCTTCCATCTAAATAGGGCCTAATGCATTTTTTGATGCTCACTTTGACCAAATATTAGAGCAAGAATATATGTCATGCAACTTACACAAAGCACACCGTTAAATTCGTGTGTGAAAGGAGCTTTCAATGATATAATTTTCACATTGTGCATGTCATGTACTATTAATCTTGTCAATAGTCAAAGGCGGTGTTAAAAAATGCATTACGCCCTATATAGATGGAAGGAAGGAGTATGAATCCATGTTATGTCCAATGAAATTTTTTCGCTTGCTGTATAATGCATGTAACCTACTCATACCGACATTTTAGTGCATTCCAAATGTCTATACTACCGCTGGAATTCGAACTGAATTTGAATTTGTTTCTCTATTTCAATAAGAATCTACAATCATGATTGTTGCCAACTTCAACCATCATTCATGTATTACCTTAATAAGACACCACATGATTACTATAGAGATAGATATAAACTATGTGTACTACATGAACTCAAATTATATTTTTTGAATACACTTGATGTTGATTCCAAATAATAGTACATTTGATGTACTAACTATATATTCATAATCTAAACCATGTTCCATACGTACACCGTGTTTATCACACAAAGTATAGTGCCCCGCCCCCTACATTATGACAAGTATTTAGACTTGAGCTACAAAAGCCACACACTAGCCCAAATTATAATCACTATTCTACATTATGATATCTTCTTCAAGTATTCGTATCCAGTTTTTTATAATGAATTATGATCTTTGTTCATCTTTTACACCTTCACGATCCTCTTCTATTTGTAGCTAGCTAGCGCTAACTTTCTATCATGCATGCACATGCTCGCCCCCCTCTCACCCACCCTTAGCTTCCCCTCCATCGCGCACGTTAGTTATTTCTCTTTAAGTCAACCACCCGCGGTGTGTGTAGGCCCCCGGCTCCTTCTTTCCGGCACACACTGGTCGATATACCTCTCTAGCCAAGTGTGCCTACCACAAACACATATATACTTCCCCTCTTCTCTTCTCACCATCCATGCCCCCCTATGTCCAATACGGTTCCACACAGGTGCACACTCCTGCCCCTCTTTTCACTTATCTCATACTCGCACACTCCTCCCCCCTTGACATGGTAGGCCTCTTGCACCACCTCCTAGTCGCACCCCTCTCCCCATGTCTGTCTCTCCGGATCTTATTTGCTTCTAACACATGCAGGCGTGTATATGTACTAATCTCCCAACATATAGCCAGGTCGACTATAATTTGTTTTCCCCATGCACCGATACACTTACCCCGCTAGTTATGTCTCTCCCTTTCTCGGACACACGACTGTTGATCTTCCTATGTAGTTACTTATGCTTACCACAACCATATCGTCTCCCCTTATCATCCTTGCATACCTCCCGACCCGTCTCTCACACGCACGTGCATAGACAAACAGACATCCCCCGCCCTCTCTTATTGATATTGCACTCGCACCCTCCATTTGTCTACCAGGCCTCTCCCGCCATTTGTGAGGCGCTATTCCACCACCAACCCTCTGACGCTCTGCTACACATATTCCTCTGCTACACATATCCATGGATGTCGATCGATCTCCCTCAATACATAGCTAGGTCTCTCACCTTACCCACACATATACTAGTCGATTGGTCACTGCCCCTCCCCCCCCACACACCGATATTCGAACGTTGTAGGTAGGTATCCATGCCACGGAGAAAAACTGCACCTCTGCCCTCTCAAATTCCAGTAGGCCAGCCGCCTTGTACCTTTGACGTGGGCAAATACAAACTCGATGAACTCTTTATCGACCGCGCAGCCACACACTTCATCCCTATTTTCAATTCTATCTATATCTCACGTCCATGACTCCGTTTCACACACATTGCATATGTTACATTTTTCTATTTGAGATATCATCAACACGTTACCTCTATTTCGCACAAACCATCTCTCTCACACCCACGCACGTATGTACCTGCACCTAAAGAAGACGTGCATGCAGAACACACGTACTCACGTCTCGTTCCCGGCCACACCCGCGCGGGTACACGGTGGAGTTTGTTTCTATACGAAAAGGCAACCCACGTGATAATTTGACGCGTGTAGCAGTTGTTTACTCGAAGGAGGGTCAGGTACCACACCTAGACGGAACAAAGTTCGACTGGATGCGTTAGTATTAAATAAAGTTATATATTCCTCAATGTCACGTACAGAATATAAAACAATTGCCGTGGGGAAAATGGAAAAATGGGTTTATCTCTCGTCACACCATCTCACACAAGGTGGCGGTCGCCTCTCTCTCCCAGTGTTGGTCAGTGATCGGGCCGCATCCCGTCTGCCGTCGAAAAGGGAGGATGTGCATCATATCTCCGTTGGACGGTGATGAGGCAGCACTTCCCGATCTGCTGTACCCGCCGTTCTCTCTGACCAAGCTCCGGCGCGGTAGGGCCTTCGCCACTTGCTCGCCGCTACAGTATGGGCAGATCCCGGCCGCCGGCGCCCTCCTAGTAACATCCCGACGACCCTTAGGTATAGCTTCCTCCGGCCTTGCTCCACTGCCCATCTTCCCATGTTGCTGCATGTGGATCTTCTTTAGTTGTTTGCTTAAATCGTATCTTGGCCGGCGTACTTTCCATCTTGCAATCTCGTCCTCAAACCATTTTTGATAAACCACCATGTGCTATATTTCCGTTATTACATGGAATATGCTTCTTTTTGTCGGCATATGTGTCTTCAACTCGTGTTATTGGGCAGTAACTATTTCCTTTCTACCTCCTTTTGCAAACAGGGCTATCCATTTTCACCTCGTTGCTATTGTGACCTTTTGGTAAACTGCACAAATCACTTTTATCTTAAGAGTGTTTTGTGCAGTTCCGCCAAAATGTCACACGGGCAACCTTTATACATTTACGTGGGACTGCAGAAAGGGAGATTGGTTTTGCTATCCTCCTCATCCAAGTCCGTGCCTAATCTTCTCCAACAATAAGTTAGTCCTAAAGAGAGATCGTAGAGGTGGTTGGCTTCTATTTGTGTGTGTTATGTTTCACCATCTAGTTCCACTATTATTGTAATCACACTAACTGGATACCTTTGCAAACAGGGATGGTCCGCTCGATTTTAGTGGAGCTACACAAAATGATCGGATTGTGGTGTCCTCCATACACCTCTTTTTTGGCTACAGAGCTGGGTGAAACTAGCTGCCAAGCAATGAACATTGTGCCAAGGAAATGGTGTCATGCCTACGAACAACATTGATCAATTATATATTTTTCTTTATTTGTACACCTTCTCACAACTTTGTCTTCAGTTGTGATGTGAATATTGGTGCTGATCTGCGAACCATTGAGATGCATTAGCAGCCATGGTAGTTTCATTTGTATTTGATGGAATGTTGTAACGAGATAATTTTGAGGCAAGACAAATGAATCCTAAGTTGAAACCTTTTTTTTGATGCGGGAACCGAAGTTGAAACCTTCATAGCATCATATTACAATTTCATTAAAATTATGCGTACATATAAACAAATCCTGAAGGATTGATAGCAATGCCAGAAACAATTCAACTTTGTTTCACCGACATGTTGGACATCCTTCATCCGACTCCACCTGCCATGCAGCAATATTGAGTGCACAACACAACCGCAGGGAAAGATTCACCCCGGTCGCTGCGCCGCAGTAGTAATGACTAGTGAGCAGTCAAATCACAGAGCCCCACCTTCGCCACTGTAAGTTGCTTGGACGAAGCAACCATCATCTCTGTTCTTTGAATCCGCTGGTACTCCCATATTCCCACAGTATAATAAGTTGCTCAGGCGAATCAACCATCACTTCACCTTTCCCATAGTAAGTACTAGTACCTCTTTTTTTACTCTAGAAACAACCACACACGAATATTGGACGGTAGCAACACAACAACTGAATCAAAAATTCTATAGTATGAGAATAACATTGAACATAAGCAATTGATTCACTCTATCCAATGGTCATAGTTGGAAAATCCAAACAAAACCAAGCATTGGATCAACTCTTTTAGCACTCAGATTTTTGCCACCAGCTCAATCGCCTACCCCCTAGCCCAACTATATATCCACTCACGTGTGATGACCACAAGAGCTATCCATTCAGATTGTATGTTAAAAAAATAAAGGTCGATAACTAATGCGGCACCTCGGGCCAACGCGACCGGATCATATTTTGCACGAAAAATTACACACCATATTTCATTGACATGTGGTCCCGTTCCAACATGTCAGTGAGACAACCGCGAGTCCTTTTCTACTAGTATTTCCAAACGGATGTGTAGGCCATGGCGCCTCTTCGTGTACCATGGCAAACTGGTAACCATCCACTGACTCTTTGCCTTTCCCTCTCAATTTGAAACTGCTGTCACACGCCCTTCCTCCCTCCTCAATTTTCCTTCACCCTTCCTTCTACCATTGTTCGATCGTCTTCTCCATGGAGGGAACAGGCCGGAAACAACCCCGTTATTCTTGCCCCAATCTGAATGATGACGTTGTGGAGGAACTCATTGATCGGTGCAACATCATCACCTTGGCTAGCATGGCTGGTTTGTTCAAGACCATTCTCGACTCAACTAATAACATCATTACAAGGAACCCAATGGTCCAGGAGTGGTTTGATCTCCCCTATCTTCTTCGCCGTGACCTTCGCCTTGTGCAAGTTGATGCCGCTTGATAATGATACGTGTGATGTTAAGATGCCATCGCTTGAGGGCAAGTCTTGGGCAAGCGCAAATGGATATTGGGTTGTTTATATTGGGTACAACTGCGAGTGCGAACTTGTGAATGTGTACACTCATCACTGGGTTCCACTTCCAAAAATCTCAGCAAACTACCCAGAGGTTGAGCACACCGGTATTCTACGCACGTTCAAATACGATCATGGTGACTGTCTTCTATGTAAGATAGCAATTTGTTGAGTTCCCAACCGCTCTTGGAATTACAAGAACTATGAAGTTGTTGATATCTTCGACAAGCTTGTGGCCATCCTTTGTGGTTCGACTTGATGGATAGTTCTCAAAAATTAGTTTCTATACATGGATGTGTACTGTGATGCAATTCAATACGAGGGTCTTGTGTTTGCTTCCACCACTCATGGCACTGTTTTTGCATGGGATCCTCATAGTTTCGGTACATTTGTCTTCCACTATCATTATAATTGTTTCATCCACAAGCATGCGGGTTAGCAAGTTTCCCTTTACTAATTCAACCTTCTTCTTGTGTTTCCAAGGTCCTATGAACATTCCACCACCTATAATTGAAATTTTTTATAACGAAGGGGGAGATGACGATGGTGATGATCACGAGCATGAAGACGAGCAGGGCCCATCTACTCAGTGGCGCCTGGCAACTTATTCGGATGGATCACCCCTTCTTGTCTGTATACAACCCACTGCTGATGTTACTACTAAGGAAGCATGTGTTGTCTCCCATGGTCGCACTCTCCGGACCTATTCCAACACCCGTTGCATGGTATTCGGGATGGGTACTAGTGTGCTAGCGCCAACACCTTCTCCCTGGTATAGTATTGATAGTCTTGGAGAAAACTCGCTCTTCCTTGGATAAAACTATCCAATGATGGTGAAAGGCGATCCAACTGCTGTTGACACAAGGTCACTAGTACCATTTATGAGAAGCAACTGTAGCTATACCTCAGACATTTTGGTGGTTCCCTACCCTGGTACTGATATAGTAGGCTGCTTCAGCCTGGATGATCAGTCCTGCGTTGGTCTCGAGATTGACAATAGATGGCCCTTCCCAGAGAATAACTTGTGGTTCAAAGCAAGCGATTCCAATGCTGAGGATTGGTTGAGTTGAAGTTCATTTCATTGCTTGTTATTTGTTGTGTGATGAAAAGTTTAGTGTTTACTATAATGTATCCTCGTTGTCGTTCTGGGTTGATGACCTGTATGTAATAAAATGATATGCCTGTGATAAACTTACTAGATTTATGAATGGCTTTCGAGTCGCTTCTCTGAGTGAGTGCTACGACGAGGCAAAAAAATATTTTTCGAATACATAATTGTACGTGCATTGCAACAGGTTATCGGATGAGGCCAATCAACAACAATAGTACACTATTTGTACTAGCTTCACATGCTTCACGCGTCGGGCGGCTGTTTTTACTGTAGCTGTGAATCCCATCATCCTAGGTCCTCGGATAAGTCCAGTAGAAATTGCATTCTGATGTTTGGGTTCAAACTTTCAGTACTGCTGCACTATCTCTACGTCTATGTATACGTAATACAACAAGTTTTAAACTTGAGACTAGCCACCCACCCTCACAAAGAACACTTTTTAACCTAGCACAGACTCCAGGAAATTTGGCCATAGTGTGAGGTGGGCCATATGTTAATCTGTTCGCTGTACGTAACCAGCACCTCAAAACCAGCACCTCGAATCCTCGATACAACTACTATAAGTAGTAGGAGTAGTAGCGTGGCATGGGCCAGAACAAGCATTCACGTCCAGGAGTACGGCACACGCCACCAGCACGACTTCCATCTGACACCATATTTCTTGGAGTCCGTGTGAGGGAGTCCTGGATTAAGGGGTCCTCGGACAGCCGGACTATATGCATATGCGAGACTGTTGAAGAGACAAGATAGAAGACTTCGTCGTGTCCGGATGGGACTCTCCTTTGTGTGGAAGGCAAGCTTGGCGATTTGGATATGAAGATTCCTTTCTCTGTAACCGACTTTGTGTAACCCTAGCCCCTCCGGTGTCTATATAAACCAGAGGGTTTAGTCCGTAGGACAAGAACAATCATGATCATAGGCTAGCTTCTAGGGTTTAGCCTCTACGATCTCGTGGTAGATCAACTCTTGTAATACTCATATCATCAAGATCAATCAAGCAGGAAGTCGGGTATTACCTCCATAGAGAGGGCCCGAACCTGGGAAAACATTGTGTCCCCCGCCTCCTGTTACCATGTAACATCCCAAATTTTCAATTTGGAATGTTATACATAGATCATCATTGCATATCATATTTTATTGTATTTTGGCTTGATCCTAGAAATTTCACGCAACTCAAGGACCCACGGAGAGAGTTGGGAATTTCGTTATTTTCATATTTGAGTTTTCTCAAATTTTGAAAATAGGATCATTTGATTTTATTTATTTTATATTCAATTATTTCTATAATAAAATACGAGAGAGGGAATAAAATGACTTTCCCAAAATAATGAAATATTGAGGATTTGATAATAAAATCAAATAAGATTTTATTTTGGAGTTTATTTCTATTTTATTTGAATTTAGAAAAATGCGCGTTTTCAAAATTGCATTTAGGCCCCAAATAAATGTTCATTTAAACCGGCTTGATTTTAGAAGTCGGGGATAATTTATTTTGGGATTTTTGGAGTCCGTTTAGTATTTCTTTTATTTGTTTTTCTGCGCGTAACGTTTTAAAAAAACGAAACCAAATTTGGGCCGTGTTCGGCCAGGACTCCGCCTGGCCGGGCCTTTATAATGCGCCGCCCGAGCCCACCCGAGCCAACAGCCCGCCCTGCGCCCAAACCCTAACCCTAAGCCGCCGCCGCCGCCACCGCCGCCGCCGCTGCTGCACCGCCACCCCGGATCCCACGCCGCGCCGCCGCCCCGGACGCCGCCGCTGACCCCGCCGGCCGCCGCCGCTGACCCTCCCGGAGGTAGCCGCCGCCTCGCTGCCGGCGGTTTTCCTCGAGAAAACCGTTCAGTTTTTCCGCCGGTTTTTCGTTTGGTTTTTTAAAAAAACAAACCCTAGATCTGTTTTTTTCTGTTTAGTTTATTTAGCAAACGTTCGTTCGTTACCCTGTTCGTCAGGTTTGCTTTTTTTCGGATTTTCCGCGATTATTTCTGATCGTGATTTCCGATCTGTTTTTCGTTCTAGTTTATCTTTTCGCTCGTTTATCAGAATCAGGTGATTCAAGCGCCTAGAGTTTTGTCTCGAAACCCTCTTTCCGTTTAACCAACTCAAACAAGTTTTTGCTACTATAAAATTTGACTTAGGTCCAGATTACTAAACGAAGCTTGTTTCTTTCGCCGTTTGACTTTCGTTGCTTCGTTTGATTTGATTCTTTTTGCAAACCGGAGTTCTTAAGTTGAACTTTCTGGTTAGATCTCTTATTTGAGTTTTACCCATGCATTAGATGAGTGCTTATTGTATGCTTGTTTGTTTGCGATAGAGTACCCGGAGTGTGCCGCTTGCTACTTCGAATCTCTAGGTTTCACGGATCATCATCAAGGCAAGTAACAGTTTGATCATACCTCTTTACTACCCAGTTTTATTGCATTAGATAATTCCACAAACAATTGCATGATTAGGATCGTATTAATATGTTTGTTTTGGGAAGTAGATGAGGCAGTACCTGTTACCTATTTTATTATCAAACCCTTGGGAGTGACTCTACGTTTGCTTATTATGCCATGCTATGCTAGTAGACATGGATTGGGTGAGTGTATCCATGACAGATGTGAGATTGTTAAGTTAATGGTTTATTTAAGGTGGCAACTTTAATACACATCTGGGTGGATTGAGGCACCTGGGTATTCCAGCGGTTGCCTGTTTTTTTATGGACCGCCACCCAGGCTCAAAGGGATCATGAGATTATTCATGCTAGAAACTTCTGTGTGCAGCCACAAGCTACTATGGGCTCTAGCATAGGTTATTAAGTCGTGCGAACTCTTACAGTGGTAGACTAGCAGATGTAGGGGAAAGTAGGTGCAACGGTCTACTCGATCGTAAGGTGCTAGCGCTTCTGAAAGACTATGTCTCGGTCATCTGTTTTCTCAAACACCATGTAGTGCGAGAATCCCAACGGAGGAGATCGAGTCTTGTGGGGAAAAGTGCGCAAACCTCTGCAGAGTGTATAAACTAATCATGGTTAGCCGTGTCCCCGGTTATGGACGTTTTGAGTATCTAGTAGTTGGATTATCATGTGAATCTCATCATGTTACTTTAATTAATATTGTTGGGTTTTAATGATGATGTTTGTCGGATTTCGGGTTTCGGCAGACCCTTAAGGTTCAAACTCTGGGGTGCGCGCGGAGATCACTCCACTACCGGCTCACGTCTTGTCGCCTCGCAAAGGATCTAGGCTACACAGAGAACAACACAAGGGACGCAAGGTTTATACTGGTTCATGCCACCATTGTGGTGTAATACCATACTCCAGTGTGTGGTGTGTGGATTGCCTCTAGGGCTGATGATGAACAATACAAAGGAAGAACGGCCTCGCGAGGGGAGGAGTTCTTGCGTTGGTGTGGGTTGTTCTCGCTCAGGTTCAATCTCGATCCTCCTAATGGCTAGTCCTATTTATAGAGCGAGGCCCTGGTCCTCTTCCCAAATATTGAGAGGGAAGGGCGCCAACAATTGGCCATTTTGAAGGGGAACATCTAGTACACTTATCTTGACTAAAGTTGGTCCTCACCTGCCAAAGACTCCGACGATGACGCCTTCCTGGACTCCACGATGACCTCCATCCTGCCATTCTGCTGGTCTTGGTCTTGTTGCACATTAACGGTAACCTTTGCCTGATGCCTCGGCCTGTGCTTGCCCCCTTTGCACCGAAGGGGAAACAAGGACACTGCCCAGGCCGGCGACCACCTGGCGCCCGCTTGGCTTCGGTCGTCATGGCTTGCGTCACGGGCACCTCGTGAGGTACCCCGCCTTGATCTCTCCGCCTCCTCGCGAGCCAGCCTGACGAGGCTGCGCCTGAGGAAGCTTCCTGTCGCCCGCCCCGTGAGGCTTGTCCCCTCGCGAGGGCCTTGAGCTTGTGTTGATGAAGATGGGCCGTACTGGGCCACTCCTTGAACCACGCTGTAGGCCGCAGGCAGGCAAGTCTGGGTACCCCCATTCCCAGAACGCCGACAGTAGCCCCCAGGCGCGAGGCGCGCCCGAACTTGTCTTAGCAGAGAAGCGAAGAGGCAAGTGCGAAGCGCCGTGGGCCCCAACAACCTGCGGCCTTGGGCGTCGCGTGGCGGTTGATTGGACGTGGGCGTCCCCACTTCCCCACGATGCCACGACAACTGTTTTCCTGACAAAAGGGCGGCCTCGGGCCAGGCATACCTTCTTTACCTTCACCAATCATTACCCCAGACCCCCTTTATGGCTCTCCCCCTTCTTGCTTCCGAAATCCTCCAGATCTGCTTCAATCCTGCACCATCGGCGAGCCATGGTGCCTCGCCAGACTCCGGCTGGGGTCGGGTACTCACCCGTTCTGGATCCTCCAAATGTGTCAGAGAAGAAGCTCGCCCTCACGCGCCAGATGATGGTGGCGCAAGGAAACGAGGGGGCGGCTGTGCTCAAGGTCGGCTCCGCCCTACCTGAAGACAAGGGGAGCACCTTCTACCCGCTCTTCGTGAGCGCCATCGCCGCCAGTCTGGTGCCTCCCTTTTCCGAGTTCTTCCTTGCTGTTCTTCGCCAATACAACTTACAGGCTCTGCACCTCCATCCCAACTCTGTTCTCCTTCTGGCGATTTTCGCCTACTACTGCGAGGCTCACGTTGGGGTAAATCCCTCGATGGCCTTGCTGCGCCATTACATTTACCTCCGGGTTTCTCGCGGCCCCATCACCGCATGCGTGAGCTTTGTCGCATACTCCAGCTCCAATGCCATCTAGAAGCCTGGGAAGAGGATCGAAGGCTTCCGGAGCAAGTGGGTCATGGTGGATGTTGGGCGCATCCACCCTGGGCTGGTGCTGCCTACGAGGCAGCCTAAGGCCGTTGATGCTTGGTCCCGCGTAGAGCTCGTCGATCCCCGCGCGAAGCCGGTGTTGAAGAGGATGAACGCGGACCTAAGGCTAGGGAACCTGGCGACGGCGAAGCTGACCGGGGCAACGGTCCTGAGGGAGTTCCTGGAGCACCGGGTGGCTCCGCTTCGGAACACTCGCTCCCATTGTGGAGGCTCGGGGAAGTAGATGCCACCCTTCACCTAAGCCCCGAGGCCCTGGCCGACGAATATCTGGCTGCGGCTCTCCACTCATTGGTTGGAGGAGACATGGTGAGACCGGAGGGTGCTCCTGTACCCTTGTTCCTTCATGGTGACCGGGAGCAGGTGGTGAACTCCATGCCCACCTTCAACGGGGAGAGGCTAGTGCCTGCGGAAGTTCCCGAGGATCTGGCGGCTCTGGCGACGGTGAACTTATCTTCCAACGACTCCGGTAGGGAGGAGAAAGAATAGGAGGAGGAAGAAGAGACTGACTCTGAGGCGACCGATGGAGAGTCGGGGAAGCTCCTCCCTCGGCGCAGGTCCCGCGCCCTCCGCCTCATGCCGGATGATGACGACGCCGGTGACAAGCGAGGCGGGGAGAGATCGCCCCTGGTCCCGAGGAAGGATAGGACGGGGCTGGTTCCCCGCGGGTCTGCTTCGGCTCCAAGGCAGCCTGAAGCCAGCTCCAACTCTTCTGATGTGCCCACTGCTTCTGAGTCTCCTGATGCCGACCCCAACAGTCGGCTCTCGGGCTTCAAGTTCAGCCGGAGGCTGCTTAAATCCACGAACAACGACCGGTAAGTGCTTGATTTTTTTCGCTTCCTGCTTCTGTTGCCGAGGCTTGACGTGCGCATCCTTTGGCTAGGCCGGTGCCTACAGCGAAAAGGCTGAAAGGGGCCTTAGAGGCCTCGCCTGGGGTAATGCCTCCATCCGCGGGGGAAGGAGTTGGCGAGGCTCGAGCCTCCCCTGCCCGGTCATCCTCGCGAGGCCAGGCGGGGCGCGCCGGCGTGGGCCCAGCCCCCGTGGCCCAGGCGACTCCCGAGGCGTCCATGCTCGATGCCACTGTTGCGGCCGCCAGGGCTCAAAAGGTCCTGATGCCACTGCTGCGGCCGCCGGGTCTTCTCCTCCTACTCCGCCAACCGCCGTTTCCCCGACTCCTTCCGCTGTCTTGGATCGTGCTTCTGCAGAGCTGGACCGGCTGCGAGAAGATCTCCAGGGCACCGACCCCCGCCTGGGAGCCGGGTGCCTGGAGTTGGCCTCTGGCTGGGTCTGCTCTGACGCCTCCGTTCGAGCAGCGCTGAGCCAGGCCGTGACGGCCTATGATGAGGAGAAGCAGGCCATCCTCCAAGACAAGGCCTCTCGTGACGCTGCCTAGGGTGAGGCTGCGGATGTCCGGGGCCGCTGCAAGGCGCTGGAGAGCGAGCTGCAAGGCCTGCGCGACAAGCTCGCCAAGGAGGTCCGTGACCGCCAGGAGAAGGAGAAGGAGATGAAGACTCAAGAGGCTGCTGTCAGGGACCGGGACGTTGAGCTTGACGCACGTCGTGGCCGGTTGGAGACACTGGAGCAGGCATTGGAGGCGGAGAGGGCCAAGTAGGACCGCAAGGCGAGGGTTCTGGTCGAGGACCGAGTGGCCTTCGCGCAGCTGGAGGAGAGAGCTCACGCCGCGCTGAAGACACTTCATGATGGCGGCTTGGAAAAGCTGCTAGCTGGCGCCGAGGATGGCCCCGCCAAGTTGCTTCCCTTGCTGGTCTGCGGACTTGAAGATGCCGCGGACGACCTTGGCCCCACGGCCAAGGCCGAGGCGCATGTCCTTTGTTATACAGTGCTGGCACGTGTCCTCACCCACGTCTATCTTTGCGACCCTAATGTCGACCTTGACAGCCTGCTGGAGCCTGCGAGCGGCGCGCTTGCCGCTGCCGCTACTGAGGTAGTGAATGGTCGAGCAGAAGCCCTGCTGGCGGGGTTCCGCGCCTTCAGCACTAGGCCAAGGCGTGATGCTGCCAACCCTGGGGCTTCGGGAGGTGGAGCCGCCCAGCGCAACTCCACCGCCAGCGATGGCGCCACCGGAAAGTGACCCCTTCGCAGCTTCTGTCCTATTTTAGTTCCTGCAACATGTATCATGCCTCATGGAGGCGTTTAAACTTGTGTTTGGCATTGTGAAAACAACCTATGGACTGTAATATTTGCTTTTGAATTCCTTGAGATTTGCGCTTTTCCTTCCTACTTGCTTCTGTTCTATGTCGGCAGGGCCCGGCCCCGCGCATACCTCAGCTGCCGTTAGCCCCAACAGGAAACCAAGACGGGACCAAGGAGTGAGGGTCTACGTGACCAGTTAGGCTCCTGAGTCGCGATGCTCACGAGTCCCCCTTGACGCGCGAACAACAAGTAGGGAGGGGAGGCATAGGAGTGGAACTACCATTCTACATCGGTAGGGCCCGGCCCCGCGCATACCTCAACTGCCATTAGCCCCGACCGAAAACCAGGACGGGACCAAGGAGTGAGGGACTACATGACCAGTTAGGCTCCTGAGTCATGATGCTCAGGAGTCCCCCTTGACGTTCAAATGGCCTTCTTACCTTGGCTCCGCTGAGGGAGGGGCGCGCGATGAACCAGGCCCGAGGGGCCTGGCTGGGTGGTGTGCGCCCGGGCATGGCCCAGGCGTAACCCCCATGTCCAGCCCCCTCGCGTTGCACTCCCATGGGGAGGTGTTACGATAGGGCCGGACACTGAGCTCTGGGCTCCCTGAGGTTGATGCGGCTGTTGGCCGCCCTCAGTTGTTTATCACCAGCGCGGAGCATAGCGCTTCCATATGTGTACGGGCATAGCCGCTCCTCGGCAGTGTCGTCAGCCAGCGCGGAGCATGGTGCTTCCACTGGTGTGTGGGAGGGGGATCCCCTCTGGGAGGAGCCCCGGGGGCGTGTACAGCCCCGCCCTGACATGTGGCTGGCACGGTAGGGCTTGACGAGGTGTATCTGGGCACCCGTGAGCCAGCGCGGGACTCACGGGGCCCTACCTCAAGGCGGGTTGCGCCTGGCTCTGGGCCTTTGTTTGTAATGTGCTCCTGCAAAATTGGTTAGATGCCAACGCTCTACATCCTCAGGTCCGGCCCTCGAGCGGGCTCAGCCGTCGCTGGTATGCCAGGTCGCGATGCCGTGGACAAGGCCAGGAGGTGAGGGCTAGAGAGTCAGTAAGAGCCCATGAGTCGCGATGCTCAGGTACCCCCCCCCCCCTTTTAACGTGCAAGCGGCTAGCATGAGGGAAGAAGGGCGCCATCGCAGGCATCAAGTAATAATCATGGCAGGTCAAATGCACGACCTGAATAGGTGTGAGAAAGATACATGCCGCTGGGTCAAGCCCGAGTGGCTTGCGGATAATGCAGCCCGAGGGGCGCCCCCCCCAACAAAGTAACCTAAAGGCATGAACAAAAGAGATACATGCCGCAGGGACGGACCCACGCGACCTGGGAATGATGCGGCCCTGGGGGCGCTCCCAGCTGAAAATGAAACTTAAAGGATGTCACCTGATGATGTTGGAGATGAAGGAATGTTGAAGTAGCCGACGACGTGCACTGCGGAAGCCGATCCTCACGAGCCCCCAGGCCCTGCAAGGCTCCGGGGGCACAGGCGGCTCTTCAAGGGCCATCTCCATCTCTGCCAGGACTGCAGAATGCCTGACCTCCTGAGCCTCCAGAATGCTCCTCAGTAGGCGCTGATGAGCGGCAACTGTGTTCTGCTGGCCGAAAGGCATGCGAATGTAGCTGTGAGGTGGACCCTTGCTGTCACGCCCAATATGCGATACTATCCTTGGTGGGACCTTCGAGTCTCTTTAGGATAGTATCGCATATCGGAGCTCAAGTTTCCCTGAGGGGGCGCTGCAA
>NC_041393.1:110976702-110982939 GCF_002162155.2 Triticum dicoccoides
AACACGAGCTTGAGGGGATGGAATGATACCTGATGAAGACATGACACAAAACCTCCGGAAAGAGTTGAAAGAAAATTGAATGAAAAGAATTTAGAGGGATTGAATGGATTTGAATATCTGAGAAGAACGAAGAGCTGCAAAGCTCCACTTCAAAAGAATACAGAGGATTAATTGCACTTCGAGACGCAAGAAGAAAAGATACTTGAACTCCACCAACAAGAATCTTGATGAACTCTTGAAGAGTTAAATAAGTCATGAAGAACCACCATGAAGAACTCCGGTAATGAAAGGATTATTAGATAGAATGAAGGACGAACGAATAAGATGAGCACTGCGATGATTGGAATGGAGGTTCCAACGAAAAGGCCGAGGAAAATTTGAACTCCAGAAAAGAAAAGATGGGAAACACTTGGAACTAGAATATATTCACCAAGAACAAACTCCGAGGAAAAGGATACTCACTTGGATGAAATAAGAATAAGATTTATTGTATGCTTATCCTTCATCAAATTAAATTGATGACAAGCAATGGATTTTTCATACTACTTATTCTTCTGGAAAAGGATTGAGAAGGGATATAGCACAAAACTTGAGAAAGTCTTCATGAACCACCGGTAGGATTGAAAGAACGAATGGATTAATATGATAATCAAAGAAAAAGATTCTTGAACGAACCACTGTTAGAATTCGGAAATGACTGATGAAAGAGAATGAATCACTGGGAAGAAACAATATGTTTGAGGGGGATTTAGATACAAAAGAACGGGAAGAACTCGATCTGATTAAAGAGCACTTGAATGAAGCACTGGGATAATTAGAGAACGATAGCTGGAATGATGGCCTCCGGTGAAAAGAAACAGGAAAACAGCTTCTGACATACTCTGGATGGATAAGAAAAAAATATCTGACAAATGGAATAAATCGAGAGGATAACATGAAGCTAGAACCATGAAACTTCAAGAGAACAGACACGATTTAGAGGAAAAACTCTCCTTCGATCTTCAAATGATGACGGAAAACACCACCAAAAATTGCTGAGATACTCCGGGAGAATGAAAAGTGAAGAGGTTGAGCCAACAATGACAAGAATTTGAACGCGATCTTGGAAAAGACATGTGACTGACGGGATCCATTCTTACGTCACGCTTGAAAAGAATTGAGAATAACTCTGGGTGAATTAGAAGAGTCAGGTAAGATCCTGGAAAAAGACCTGTGGGTTAGGGCCCACTGAAGAGATAACACCGTTGGAAAGGACTGTTGAAGAGATAGATGATGCACCGGTACAATTGAAATATTTGAATGAGGTGACAACCTCGATTTAATTCGAACACAAACGAATCTCCTGAGATGACTTGAATACTCTGGAAGGATAAACTGGCGAGAGGCGAACGAGCAGGGAAAAACACTTGAGCCGAGGAAAAAATATGATCAACCGAAAACTTGAATAAAATCCACCGGAAAAAGAAAAGGGATGAAGAATGACGAACGAGACGAGAATTCACGGATTGAGATAATTTACAAAAGACTGAAGAGGTTCCGCACGAATGAGATAGATGGTCGAGAGAGGGTCAGACTCCGGGAAGAAAAGGGGTGGGAGGGCGGAAAAACAAAAGGCAACTTGGAAGGAGAACCAACGAATATCTTGAAGAGAAAACACCGGTTGAAATCATTGAGGAAAGAAAGAAAATACTTCGCACGAGTAGGATGGATACTCGATTACAGACTCCGGTTCCGAGAAGGAAAAGGGGTGGGCGGGTGGGGAAGAAAACAACCGAGGATTGAACTTGGCAACGATGAAGAGGCTCGAGTCGACTTGACGAGAAATGCACCGGATGAAAAGAGATGAGAACCAACGATCGAAAAACCAACTGCGTGATCCTAAGGAAAAATTTGAAGGGGAAGAGAAGTAATTCAAAACACCTACGTCAAGATTCCTTACCAGAGCGACGAAGGGGATGAGGAGTAAAAAGAATTCCTACTCTCCGATATAACTAGACTCCAAAAACAGTTTTCTTCTAGACTCAACAACGGCCAAACTACACGATCAATCAAGGGGGCTCCTAAGGTCGGTCGAGGCTCTGATACCAACTTGTAACGCCCAATATGCGATACTATCCTAAAGAGACTCGAAGGTCCCACCAAGGATAGAACCGCATATTGAAACGCTTTGCAAGGTGGATATCATTACATCAACATTACATAATAGATGGGGATACATACAAAAGGCATAAAATGCCACATGAATACAACATCATCATACATAAGATCAACATCCAACTACGGATGAAACACAAATAGAAGATCAAACGACATCCACCCCGCTAACCCAGGCTGCCGACCTGGAACCTATCCCCTGATCGAAGAAGCAGAAGAAGAACTCAACGCAAGCAAGCATCGCTCTCGCGTCATGATCATCGCATAACCTGTACCTGCAACTGTTGTTGTAGTAATCTGTGAGCCACAAGGACTCAGCAATCCCATTACCATGGGTAACAAGACTAGCAAAGCTTAAAAGGAAAGGAAGGGGTAAAGTGGTGAGGCTGCAGCAGCGACTAAGCATATATGGTGGCTAACGTACGCAAATAAGAGCGAGAAGAGAGCAAGAGGAACGGTCGTGAAGCTAGCAATGATCAAGAAGTGATCCTGAACTCCTACTTACGTCAAACATAACCCAAAAACCGTGTTCACTTCCCCGACTCCGCCGAAAAGAGACCATCACGGCTACACACGCGGTTGATGCATTTTAATTCGGATCTGGTGTCAAGTTATCTACAACCGGACATTAACAAATTCCCATCTGCCTATAACCGTAGGCACGGCTTTCGAAAGATTATACCCTGCAGGTGTATCCCAACTTAGCCCATGATAAGCTCTCGCGATCAACGAAGGATATACCTTCTCCCAGGAAGACTCGATCAGACTCGGAATCCAGGTTTACAAGACATTTCAACAATGGTAAAACAAGACCAGCAAGACCGCTCGATGCGCCGACAATCCCGATAGGAGCTACACATATCTCGTTCTCAGGGCAACACCGGATGAGCAATCCGTACAACTAAAACCAAACCTCATGTTTCCCTGAGGGGGCGCTGCAAAGGGCTCTAGTTCGGACCAACACTTAGACAAGCACTGACCCGGGGGGGGCTGAAATAAAGATGACCCTCGAGAGCGTGACTCCCAAGGGAAAAAAGGGCTAGGTGAGGCAAATCATAAAAGCAAGGTTGGGCCTTGCTGGAGGAGTTTTATTCAAAGCGAACTGTCAAGGGGGTCCCATAAATCACCCGACCGCGTAAGGAACGCAAAATCCGGGAACATAACACCGGTATGACGGAAACTAGGGCGGCAAGAGTGGAACAAAACACCAGGCAAAAGGCCGAGTCTTCCACCCTTTACCAAGTATATATATGCATTAATAATATAAGAGATATTGTGATATCCCAACCAAAAATCCTGTCCACCATGGAGAAATCTTCAACTTCACCTGCAACTAGCAACGCTATAAGAGGGCTGAGCAAAGCGGTAACATAGCCAAACAGCGGGTTGCATAGGAAAGGTGTCAAAGGTTAGAGGTTCATGGCAATATAGGAGGTTGATAAACAGGTGATAGGTAGCACATCATAGCGATAGAACGAAGCAACTAGCATAGCAATGATAGTAGTGAGATCCGGGGTAGCGGTCATCTTGCCTGAAATCCCACAAGGAATAAGAACGAGTCCATGAAGAAGACGAATGGATGAAGCCGAACCAACCGTAGACGAACGAATCCTCACGATCGCAACGAAACAGGAACTATCGAAAAGAAGCACACAACATGGTAAACACACCACACATGAACATGACATGATGCACAAACAAGCATGATGCATGACAAGTCTACTTGCAGCTACTCATGGCAAGAGATGATGCAAACAAGAGCAACACATCAAAGCAAGTTTAAATGAGGCCGGGAACAACATATAACAATTCCAGTAAGTCCTCATATGCAAATTTCGAAGTTGGTCCAGATCTGAATAAACATTATGTTCAAGTTGTTAAACAGCAAGTTAAGATGCGCCAAGATGATCTACATGAGATTCTAGTCAAGTTACATATAAAGTTCATTTAGTTCGGAGCTACGGCCTAGAAGATATGAGCAACACAAGTTAAACATGGCATTGATGCAAAATGCATACAAACATCAAGCAAACACCTCAAAACATGAATGCAACATTATAATATGAAACTACATGCAATTCTAAGCAAGTTTCATATATAGCACACTCAAAACGGAGCAACGGTTCAACACATGCACTCTATACAAGTTTAAAGGACAAGCTGTCCAAAATAGCAACTAGGCATATTGCAAGCATCAAAACAACATGCTACAGCATCACAATATGAAAACAAAAGGCATGGGCATGATGTACAGGTAAAGCATTACAAAACATGAACACTGAGCTATCTCCAGAAATCACTAGAACATGCTCAAACACACATGGCAAGATTGCAAATAATAACAATTCAGACTTTGCAGAAAATAATATCAGGTTACAATGTTTAGAGCTATCAAACAACATGTTACAGGAACTCATCATGGCAAACAAAGGCATGGCATGATACTACTAAATACATATAACAAAAGTCCCATACTGACCATAAGCCAAAAAGGATCGGAAAATAAGATGGCACCCACATAAACATGGCAAGTTATATTACAGATTCAAACATGGCAGGAACAGAATTATGAAGGCATGTAGATGAGCTTGTGCAACTCACTACAGAGCAAAACATGGCATGGCAAGGCAACCAACAGTAAGAAGACATGTTTGTGAAGTTAAGCATGGCAAGAGCAAGTTCATAGGGTGCATGGATTACTAACAACAATCATGATAACAACTGAACTTAATGTTAACAGGCTGACAGCAACATTATCAAGCAACTTTGGAGCAAGTTTACAATAAGTTAAAGCAAGCTATAAATGCAACCAGGTGCATGGATGGATAGAGCATGACATGTAGAACAAAAGATATTCAGTGATGATCTCCAGATTATGCATAGAATGACTAGTAGCAACATGTTTACATAGCATCACGAAATAACAGATCCAGCCTAACAAAATAGCAACATCAAGTACCCTACTTAACAAGCTCGATTCACTCACCACAAGTCATTGCATGACAAGAAAAGCATAGCATCAGCAAGAAGACATGTTTGTGAAACAAACCAAGTCAAGAACAAGTTCATAGCATGCAAGGATCAACTACAACAACCTTGGCAAGGTTGAATAACACGTAAACAATCTGCCAGGAAACATTTTGAAGCAAAAGTAGAGCACGAAAATGACATGCTAGACAACTTCATAATTGCAAACAAGGGCATGAATGGATAGAGAACAACCTAAAGTTCGAAACATCCTTACTGAAGTATTTCAAAATATGCATGGATCTCTCTGTAGTATCAAGTTTACATGGCATCAAAATAACAGCAGAACAGGGACTAAAACAGCAACATCACGATGCCTAGTTTGCATGGTTGTGCTAGTCACCAAATTGATCACAAAAATACATGGTAAGCACCCCTGTAAAGATGGGATGACATAGTTCAAAACACATGTAGACATCAAACTCATAGGATGAACACATCAATCATGGCAAAAATGAGAAAAGAGCTCGTTCTGTTAAGAAACGGCTGATAACATTATGAAGCACTCTTGCAACGATGATTGAGGCATCAAGATGAGCTCAAATGAATATGATTCAATGGAATGAAATGAAGTACACTTCGAGACGAACAATTTTACATATTACACGCACGAAACGGAGCTACGGATGCAGAGATACGATGCGATGAACATGGCATGATTATGTAAATATATTTCGGGACTTGGGCAAAATTTCAGATCTGAAAACTGAGCACTATGGAACTAAATGACGCCCGGGGCAGGGAATAGAGCTGGCGAGACGCTCACCTAGTGGGCAGCAGCCCAGGTTGGCGGGGAGGGCTTGGCAGGCCGGCGCGCTGGGCTGACGGCCTGGCGTTGCTGGGCCGGGGCCCATGAGGCGGCGATCGGGGCGCCGGGGGGTCGAGCTCCTGCTCGAAGCGGTCGACGCAGGGGCGAGACGGCGCTCCGGCGAGCGGGGCAGGACCGAAGGGCCGGGAACGGGACGAGGGACCCCGAATCCGGCGGATCCCAGGCGGATCCTGCTGGAAGAGGCCGGCGGCGAGGTCCTGCGGGCGCGCGGCGGCCGAGAACCGGCC
>NC_041393.1:110983526-111012045 GCF_002162155.2 Triticum dicoccoides
GGCGGCGGGAGCGACGTGGCGGCGCGGGATTGGTCGGGGGGAGCGGGGCGGACACGTCCGGTCACTGGGCGGACATGTCCGGCGGCGCGGAAGGGATGGATCTAGGGTTTGCGGGGATTCATCCGCGAATTTGGATGGGGAAGGCATATTTATAGGAAGAGGGAGCTAGGAGTGTCCAAATGAGGAGCGGTTTTCGGCCACGCGATCGTGATCAAACGACCGAGAGCATAGAGGGGAGTTTGCTGGGTTGTGGGCCACTTTGGAGGGGTGTTGGGCTGCAAAGAGAAAGGGGGGTTTCGGGCTACGCGGTTAACCGTTGGAGTATCAAACGACCTCCAAACGGCACGAAACTTGACAGGCGGTCTACCGGTGCTATACCAAGGCCGCTTGGCAAGAGTCGGTCCATTCCGAGAACATTTAACACCCACTCACGAAAAGAAAGAAGAGGGGGACGCCGGAGGACATAGGAGTGCCGAATTGCAAAACGGACAACGGGGAAAATGCTCGGATGCATGAGACGAACACGTATGCAAAATTAGATGCACATGATGACATGACAAAATGCAACACATAAGCAAATGACATGGCAACTACGGCGAATAACTGGAAGACTCCTGGCGCATCGGATCCGGGGCGTTACAACACTCCTCCACTAACAAGAGATCTCGTCCCGAGATCTTAGGACCGAGACGGAAGGGAAAAGGGATGAGGTGAAGCAATAACTCGAGAGAAGAAGCAAGGAATCGAGAGCACTCGAGAAGAAGAGAGGAACAACGAGAATGACGGGAATCGAAAGCTCACGGAATCAGATAGACTATGAAACCACTCCGGTTAGAACGAGATAAGAAACAAATAAGACTAAAAGGATTTAGGCAGCACTCCAGCTGAAAATGGAAGGATAGAACACGAGCTTGAGGGGATGGAATGATACCGGATGAAGACATGACACAAAACCTCCGGAAAGAGTTGAAAGAAAATTGAATGAAAGGAATTTAGAGGGATTGAATGGATTTGAATATCTGAGAAGAACGAAGAACTGCAAAGCTCCACTTCAAAAGAATACAGAGGATTAATTGCACTTCGAGACGCAAGAAGAAAAGATACTTGAACTCCACCAACAAGAATCTTGATGAACTCTTGAAGAGTTAAATAAGTCATGAAGAACCACCATGAAGAACTCCGGTAACGAAAGGATTATTAGATAGAATGAAGGACGAACGAGTAAGATGAGCGTTGCGATGATTGGGATGGAGGTTCCAACGAAAAGGCCAAGGAAAATTTGAACTCCGGAAAAGAAAAGATGGGAAACACTTGGAACTAGAATATATTCACCAAGAACAAACTCCGAAGAAAAAGATACTCACTTGGATGAAATAAGAATAAGATTTATTGTATGCTTATCCTTCATCAAATTAAATTGATGACAAGCAATGGATTTTTCATACTACTTATTCTTCTTGAAAAGGATTGAGAAGGGATATAGCACAAAACTTGAGAAAGTCATCATGAACCACCGGTAGGATTGAAAGAACGAATGGATTAATATGATAATCAAAGAAAAAGATTCTTGAACGAACCACCGTTAGAATTCGAAAAAGACTGATGAAAGAGAATGAATCACCGGGAAGAAACAATATGTTTGAGGGGGATATAGATACAAGAGAACTGGAAGAACTCGATCTGATTAAAGAGCACTTGAATGAAGCACCAGGATAATTAGAGAACAATAGCTGCAATGATGGCCTCCGGTGAAACGAAATGGGAAAACAGCTTCTGACATACTCCGTATGGATAAGAAATAATATCTGACAAATGGAATAAATCGAGAGGATAACATGAAGCTAGAACCATGAAACTTCAAGAGAACAGACAAGATTTAGAGGAAAAACTCTCCTTTGGTCTTCAAATGACGATGGAAAACACCACCAAAAATTGCTGAGATACTCCAGGAGAATGAAAAGCGAAGAGGTTGAGCCAACAATGACAAGAATTTGAACACGATCTTGGAAAAGACATGTGACTGATGGGATCCATTCTTACGTCACGCTTGAAAAGAATTGAGAATAGCTCTGGGTGAATTAAATAGTCAGGTAAGATCCTAGAAAAAGACCTGTGGGTTAGGGCCCACTGAAGAGATAACACCGTTGGAAAGGACTGTTGAAGATATAGATGATGCACCGGAACAATTGAAATATTTGAATGAGGTGACAACCTCGAATTAATTCGAACACAGACGAATCTCCTAAGATGACTTGAATACTCCGGAAGGATAAACTGGCGAGAGGAGAACAAGCAGGGAAAAACACTTGAGCCGAGGAAAAGAATATGATCAACCGAAAACTTGAATTAAATCCACCGGAAAAAGAAAAGGGATGAAGAATGACGAACGAGACGAGAATTCATGGATTGAGATAATTTACGAAAGACTGAAGAGGTTCCGCATGAATGAGATAGATGGTCGAGAGAGGGTCAGACTCTGGGAAGAAAAGGGGTGGGAGGGCAGAAAAACAAATGGCCACTTGGAGGGGAGAACCAACGAATATCTTGAAGAGAAAACACCGGTTGAAGTCATTGAGGAAAAAAAAAAGACTTCGCACGAGTAGGTTGGATACCCGATTACAGACTCCAGTTCTGAGAAGGAAAAGGGGTGGGCGGGTGGGAAAGAAAACAACCGAGGATTGAACTTGGCAACGATGAAGAGGCTCGAGTCGACTTGACGAGAAATGCACCGGATGAAAAGAGATGAGAACCAACGATCGGAAAACCAACTACGTGATCCTAAGGAAAAATTTGAAGGGGAAGAGAAGTAATTCAAAACACCTACGTCAAGATTCCTTACCAGAGCGACAAAGGGGCTGAGGAGTAAAAGGAATTCCTACTCTCCGATATAACTAGACTCTGAAAATAGTTTTCTTCTAGACTCAACAACGGCCAAACTACATGATCAATCAAGGGGGCTCCTAAGGTCGGTCGAGGCTCTGATACCAACTTGTCACGCCCAATATGCGATACTATCCTAAAGAGACTCGAAGGTCCCACCAGGGATAGAACTGCATATTGAAACGCTTTGCAAGGTGGATATCATTACATCAACATTACATAATAGATGGGGATACATACAAAAGGCATAAAATGCCACATGAATACAACATCATCATACATAAGATCAACATCCAACTACGGATGAAACACAAACAGAAGTTCAAACGACATCCACCCTGCTAGCCCAAGCTGCCGACCTGGAATCTATCCCCTGATCGAAGAAGGAGAAGAAGAACTCAACGCAAGCAAGCATCGCTCTCGCGTCATGATCATCACATAACCTGTACCTGCAACTGTTGTTGTAGTAATCTGTGAGCCACGAGGACTCAGCAATCCCATTACCATGGGTAACAAGACTAGCAAAGCTTAAAAGGAAAGGAAGGGGTAAAGTGGTGAGGCTGCAGCAGCGACTAAGCATATATGGTGGCTAACGTACGCAAATAAGGACTGCCTCAGGAAGTCTTCCGCTCCTGTGATCTGGGTCTTCGATTGCTGCGGCTTGAAAAGCACGCTCAAGATAACACACTGCATCCCTTTCCTCACAAGGCACCATGATGACTCCACCGCTTCCTGGCATCTTGAGGACATTGTAGCCATGATGAGTCACTGCCATGAACTTGGCCAGGGCTGGGTACCCGAGGATGGCATTGTATGGCACGCGAATGTGGGCGACGTTGAAGTCAATGAGCTCGGTGCGGTAGTTGTTGTGCTGCCCAAAGGTGACATGAAGGTGAACCGGACCTATCGGAACGGTGGAACCATCAGTGACTCCTGAGAAAGGCTTGGTTGGCTGAAGCTGATCGTATGGCACTTGGAGATTGTTGAATGTCTCAACGGACAGGACATTGAGTCCCGCTCCGCCATCGATGAGGGTCCTAGTGACTTGCATGTTGCTGATGACCGGGCAACAAAGCATCGGGAGGACTCCGGCCGTGTCTGCGCACTTGAGCTGATCCGCTGAGCTGAATGTGTTGGCGCACGCTGACCACCTGAGAGGGTGCGTGGCCTCAAGCTTGGGGAGGACTGCACTCACCTCGCGAGCAAACTGTTTGTAGATGCGCTGAGAGGCTGGGGCCTGAGCGCCACCCAACATGCAAGCGATTGCGCGCGGCTCCTGGAAGCCCCCAGCACCTTCATCTTGATGATGGTCTTCATTCCTCCTCGGTGGTGGTTGCAGAGGAGGGAGGCCTACATTGCCTTGAGGGCGATCCTCGCGAGGCTGATCCATCCAGCCTCCCTCGCGAGGCTGGTCCTGCCAGCGATCCTCGCGAGGTCGGTCACGCCACCCTTGGCGAGGGCCACGGTCTTCCCATCACCCTCCACCTCTTCCTCCTCCTCGGCCATAGCCCCAGTTTTTGCGCTCGGGGCGTCGGCCGATACACCCATCTCGCACAGCCTGAGCTCTTGGCATTCGTTGGTGTTGTGGGTGTGGAGGCTATGGTACACGCAGTATCGGCTGCCCTTGGATGACTCAGGCTAATCCCTGCCTCGCTTGGTGTCTGGCTCTGCTGCAAGCACATCAGCCCCCTTGCGCTTCACATCCTTGACCTTGGGCTTCTTCTCTTCTGGATCGGCAGCCGGAAGCTCGAGGAGGGAGAGGCGCCCTTCTTCAGCTCTGGCACACTTGGTCGCCAAGTTGAACAGCTCCAGGGATGTGCACAGGTCTTCATGGATTGCTAGCTCCTCCTTCATCTTGATGTCACGCACGCCATGAGAGAAGGCTGAGATGATGACTTCCTCAGTCACCCTGGGGATCTTGAGGCGAGCGTTGTTGAAACGCTGGATGTATTTCTGTAGGGTCTCTCCTGGCTGTTGCTTGATACAGCGAAGGTCACTCATGGCCGGGGGCCGTTCACGATTGCCTTGGAAGTTGGCGATGAAGCGAGTTCGCATCTCGTCCCAGGAGGAAATCGTGCCAGGAGCCAGGTGCGGGCACCGTCCTTAAGCGCCATGGGAAACCAGTTCGCCATGACCTTCTCATCCCCGTTGGCGGCTTTGATGCCCAACTCGTAGAGCTGTAGGAACTCCGCGGGCTCGGCAGTGCCGTCGTAGCGTGGGGACAGATCGGGCTTGAACTTTCCTGGCCAGGCCATGCTGCCTAGCTCGGCGGTGAAGGCACGACAGCCTGCAGTGGCCACCGGAGGCCTTTGGTGACGATGGTCTTGATCTTGGAGGTCTCCGCGCGCTGCCGCCAGGAGCAGCGCAGGGTCTTGGCGCGCTGGAGCAGGAGCGCGGTCGTGACGTGCTGGTGCAGGGAGCACGCGGGCAGCTTCTTAAGGACGAGGGATCTCTTGGCAGCTCTTCTCTTGCTGTGTAGGTGCCGGACGGAGCGGGTCCCATCCAGGGGCCGCGCGCCTTGGGGCCAGGGCGCCTTCTTGACGGGGAGGCGGCGGAGGCGCCTCCGGAGCTGCGTTGCCCGCGCAGGGCGGGGGGCGATGCGGCGAGAGGGATGGTGCAGGGGAGCCCCCTGCGGCGCTGACGAGCTCGGTGATGCGGGCAAGCCACTCGTCGTAGAGGTCGTCGACGAGACGGTAGTGCAGGAGCTCTCGCGCCAGGCGTGCACGTTCGCAGGAGCGCGAGAGGCGGTCGACGATGGGCCTGCTGGAGTTAGCGACGGGGTGGTGGTGCGGCCTTCTCGCCGCACCGAAGGATGCAGGGATGACACCTGCTGCTCGTTTCCCGCCGGGCCGATGGTGGCGTTGGAGGAAGGCGATCGGAACGATGGGGGCGCCCGCCGACGGGCGCCGTCTGGGTGACGCGGGTGGCGAGAGCAGCCCGACGCCCGGTGCGGGCTCGACGAGCATCAGACATGGATGCGACGGACGGCGAAACGCAAGACGGCGGAAGTCGTGAGTCCGGCGCACCCCTACCTGGCGCGCCAAATGTCGGATTTCGGGTTCCAGCACACCCTTAAGGTTCAAACTCTGGTGTGCGTGTGGAGATCACTCCACTACCGGCTCACATCTCGTCGCCTCTCAAAGGATCTAGGCTACACGGAGAACAACACAAGGGACGCAAGGTTTATACTGGTTCGGGCCACCATTGTGGTGTAATACCCTACTCTAGTGTGTGGTGTGTGGATTGCCTCTGGGGCTGATGATGAACAATACAAAGGACGAACGACCTCGCGAGGGGAGGAGTTCTTGCGTAGGTGTGGGTGGTTCTCACTCAGGTTCGATCTCGATCCCCCTAATGGCTAGTCCTATTTATAGAGCGAGGCCCTGGTCCTCTTCCCAAATATTGAGCGGGAAGGGCGCCAACAATTGGCCATTTTGAAGGGGAACATCTAGTACACTTATCCTGACTAAAGTTTGTCCTCGCCTGCCAAAGACTTTGACGATGACGCCTTCCTGGGCTCCACGATGACCTCCATCCTTCCGTTCTGCTGGTCTTGGTCTTGTTGCACTAAAACGGTAACCTTTGCCTGATGCCTCGGCCTGTGCTTGCCCCGTTTGCACCAAAGGGGAAACAAGGACACTACCCATGCCGGTGCCTGCCTGGTGCCTGCCTGGCTTCGGTCGTCATGGCTTGCGTCACGGGCACCTCGTGAGGTACCCCGCCTTGATCTCTCTACCTCCTCGCAAGCCAACCTAACGAGGCTGCGCCTGAGGAAGCTTCTTGTCGCCCGCTCCGCGAGGCTTGGCCCCTCGCGAGGGTCTTGAGCTTGTGTTGACAAAGATGGGCCATATTGGGCCACTCCTTGAGCCACGCTGCAGGCCGCAGGCAGGCAAGTCTGGGTACCCCCGTTCCCAGAACGCCGACAATGTTTAATTGGGATTGAGAGGGTGTCTACACTCTCAATGTTTAACAACCACCATGATAGTTAAATAAAATTTATTCCTTTGTAGTAGGGAAAAATTGGCTTTACACAAAAACGGTAACCATCGAGCTTTCCACCAGCCATATATGCATGTAGTATAGCTTTATTCTTTCATTACTCCCTATGTGTTACATTGCCAGCATATTCCATGTGCTGACCCGTTTCGGGCTGCGACGTTCATGTTGCAGACTTTTCAGACGACAAGTAAGGTGCCTTTAGGTCGTGGTTCTATACTCAGTGATGCCGTTGGAGTTGATGGACTACTTATCTTCCAAGCCTTCCGTTGTTATTGTTATTAGATGGCCTTAAGCCATATTATTGTAATAAGTTCTCTTTTGAGACATTCGATGTAATAAGTGTGTGATTGCTACTCTATTATAAATCCTTCGAGTATTGTGTGTGTCAGCATTACTGATCCAGGGATGACACTAATGCACAGAGATCAGACTGTTTGAGGTCTGGTCGATACAAGATGGTATAGAGCACACTCTGACTGTAGGACACGACCACTAAGCTAAATCCCTAGATCACTACTCACTCTTCCCATTTCTGACTGCTCATCTTTTATACTCTTTTAGGATGGCGGATGCAAGGAACAAGTTCACACAACCGGATGAAGATACACCCTTTGGACGTCACTTGAAGGAAGTCACTAGATACCTGAACATCGGAGTACCAAGCTTCACCGGGACCTACAACGCCACTTTACCTGAAGAGGAGCGCTGGACGGTTCAAGTTCAAGTTCCGGGAAGGACGTTCATACACGTTACTGAGCCCATAGAGTTTTTCTTTGATGCACCATCCTGGAGTCTAGGAAAGAGCATGGCAGCGCACATCACAATGGGACGTATTGGAGAAGTTTACCACAAGGATCTCAAAGATACAATCTACCAGATTTTTGGGCGCCAAGATGAGCAATGGGAGATGATCAGTACCAGGAAGGATAGATCAATTGCAGCTTTCATCCAGGAGATAAATCAGCACATTCGACGCCAGGAGAACCAGATGTGCGCAAGCATGTTAGACCTGAAGAAGGCTATGACCAAGATCACGGAGCTGGAGGAAGAACTCAAGTCTACACGCGATGGTTATGAGGAGGAAATAGCAACACTAGTGGAGAAGAATGATGATATGAAGAAGAAGCTAAGAGTGTTCATGGGATTTCCCACAACTGGAGGAGAAGATGATTGCACTTGTCCAGAGAACTACATGATCATCAACGACACGGACTCAGACCCAGACGATAGCGATGATGACTATGTTGATGAAACTGGAGCAGATATCATGGAATCTTCATCGGAGCAATTATTCTAGTCGACCACCATAACAATAGTAGTATTCCCCCATGTATCTAGTATAGTCCGAGCACTTTAGTAACGCCAGTTAGACCGTTGTATGCCCTTGTTTGATTGAATGAAGTGATTTTGTTTACATTTGTCTCATGTGCATATGGGTAGTGTTTCCTCTCTAGACCTCTTTCTATTCTATTTTCTCATCTTTTCTAAACCATCTGATGCCTCCGAGACGTGACAATGGATTTGCTTTCCCACCGGAGCTCATTCAGTTGATCCAGCAGCAGAATGCGTTGATGCAGTTGCTAGTCCAGAATCAGAATCAGGGGAACAACAACAACAACAACAACAACAACAACAACAACAACAACAACAACAACAACAACAACCCATCACCACCACCACCTGTTGATCATTTAACCCATTTTCTTAGGCTAAATCCGCCGATGTTCTCCAGTAGCACCGAGCCGATTGTTGCAGATGATTGGCTCCGTGAGACAACAAGGGAGTTAACCACTGCAGGATGCACATATGCGGAGAGGGTGCGTTTTGCCGCACATTAGCTGGAAGGACCCGCAACATCATGGTGGGAGAATTTCACAACCACTTATCCTATCGACACTGTCACATGGGATCAGTTTCAGCAGGCTTTCCATACTGCCCATGTTTCAGCAGGAGCTATGGCCATGAAGAAGCATGAGTTTCGCAACTTGCGCCAAGGAGGACGGATAGTTGGCCAGTATGTTGATGACTTTAGTAAGTTAGCACGTTATGCCCCAGATGACGTGGTTATGGATGCAGCTAAGCAGGAGAAGTTTTTGGAAGGACTGAATGATGAGCTGAGCATGCAGTTGATGGTAGCAACTTTCAACAACTATCAGGAGTTGGTAGACCGTGCTCTTATGATTGAAGGGAAGCAACAGCAGATTGAGAACTGCAAGAGGAAGTATTGACAAGGGAAGTACAATTCTGGAGCTCAGCAGAAGCCACGTTTTACCCTGAAATTGGGAGGACATTTCCAGCATACCCATGGAGGAGGTAGCTCGCACAACCATAATGGCCCCAAGAATGGTAACGGGAATGGAGGAAACAACGGCCAGAACCGTACCAACCCGTCAACCCCAGCCAAGAGAGAACTGAGCCAAGTCACTTGTTTTAAGTGCCAGACGACTGGACATTATGCCAATGAATGTCCTGAAGCCCAGAATGGAAATGGCAATGGAAGCTCAGGAAAGAAGTCGAACCCTTTCAACAGGGGACAGGTGAACCACGTTAATGTGGAGGAGGTTGAAACCCAGCCAGATGCAGTAACAGGTAAGTTTTTGGTTAAGTCATTTACTGCAATCGTTCTTTTTTATACTAGTGCATCACATTCATACATATCACAGGGATTTGTGGATAAGTATAAAATGCCCACCAAGGTTCTTAGAATGCCTATGTTAGTAACCTCACCAGGAGCGGAGTATATGGCCAGTCGAGGATGCTTTCAAGTGCCATTGAGTATAGGTAGGCATGTTTTCCCCTCGGATTTAATCATTTTGGAATCACAAGGTTTGGATGTAATTCTGGGTATGGATTGGCTGTCGATGTATGGAGGAAACATCGATTGCGCCAGTAAGTCGATTTTGCTTACCACCCCAGAAGGAAGAAGGATCAAGTATGTATGATGGCATGAGCCAAAGAGGACACAAGTAAATTCCTTAACAGTAGTCGTGCAGGAGGAAGTACCAGTGGTGAAGGATTTCCCTGATGTATTTCCCGAAGAGTTGCCAGGCATGCCACCGGATAGAGACGTTGAGTTTTTGATTGAGCTTTTGCCAGGCACAGGGCCGATATCTAAGAGACCGTACCAGATGCCCACACAAGATTTGGAGGAAATTAAGAAGCAAATTAAGGAGTTATTGGATAAAGGCTATATTCGCCCAAGTTCTTCACCTTGGGGATCACCAGTGCTTCTAGTGGAGAAGAAGGATGGATCTTTGAGGATGGTTGTTGATTATCGAGGACTAAATGAAGTGACCATCAAGAACAAGTACCCACTGCCGATGATCAATGATTTGTTTGACAAATTGCAAGGAGCTAAGGTATTTTCCAAGATTGATCTGCGATCAGGATACCATCAGTTGATGATTCGAGAGCAGGATATACCTAAGACAGCTTTTACCACAAGGTACGGGCTATATGAGTATACTGTTATGTCATTTGGTCTGACTAACGCACCTGCGTATTTCATGAACATGATGAAGAAGGTGTTTATGGAGTTTTTGGATAAGTTTGTCATGGTGTTCATTGATGATATTTTGGTTTGCTCGAAGAACAAGGAAGAGCATAAGGAGCATCTGCGTTTGGTACTGGAGAAGCTCAGAGAACATCAGTTATATGCCAAGTTCAACAAATGTGAGTTTTGGTTGAAAGAAGTTGGATTCCTCAGACATGTTATATCCGGAGAAGGAATAGCAGTAGGTCCCACCAAGGTTGTCACTGTAAAAAATTGGGTAGCACCAACAACAGTTGGAGAGATCCGGAGTTTTCTTGGGCTGGCAGGATACTACCGGAGATTCATTGAGAATTTCTCGAAGATTGCGAAGCCCATGATGGAGTTGTTAAAGAACGATACAAAGTTCAAATGGACTGAGGATTGTGAGGCCAGTTTCCAAGAGTTGAAGAAACGTTTGGTTACATCGCCAGTGTTGATTTTGCCAGATCAGCGCAAGGATTATGAGGTGTATTGCGACACTTCACGTCGAGGACTTGTAGCTGTGCTTATGCAGGAGGGAAGAGTTGTTTTGTATGCTTCTTCACAGCTTAAGCCTCATGAGCTGAATTATGCCACACATGATTTGGAGTTAGCAGCCTTAGTGCATGCATTGAAGACATGGAGACACTTTCCCATCGGAAACCATTGTGAGGTGTACACAGATCACAAGAGTTTGAAGTACATTTTCACACAGAAGGAGTTGAATCTCAGGCAAAGGAGATGGTTGGAACTCATCAAGGATTACAATATGAGAGTACATTATCACCTCGGAAAGGCTAACGTAGTAGCCGATGCGTTGAGCCGTAAGAGCCATGTGAACACACTCATGACCGGAGAGTTACCAAAGGAGTTAGCCGGGGACCTTCACGAACTATGTTTGGAGATAGTTCCGAGAGGCTATGTAGCGGCATTGGAGATTCAGTCAACTCTGATGGATAAGATCAGAGAAGGTCTAATGATCGACAAGGAGATCGCCTCTATAAAGGAGAAGATGAGAAAAGGAAAAGCTAAAGGATTTCGTGAGGATGAGCATGATACTCTATGGTTTGAGGACCGCGTCTATGTGCCCAATGACCCGGAGATCAGGAAGTTGATTCTACAGGAGGCTCATGATTCGCGTATTCGATTCACCCAGGAAATACCTAGATGTATTTGGATTTGAAGGATACTTTCTGGTGGACCGGAATGAAGAAGGATATAGCGGAGTATGTAGGAGTATGTGATGTCTGTCAGAGAGTGAAGGCAGAGCATCAGAAGCCGGCAGGATTGTTATAGCTATTGATGATACCCGAATGGAAGTGGGATAAGTTAGGCATGGATTTTATCACGGGATTGCCCAGGACTTGTTTAGGCTACGACTCGATTTGGGTTGTAGTCGATCGTTTGACGAAGGTAGCACATTTCATCCCAGTGAAGACCACCTACACCAGTGCTAAGTTGGCGAAGATCTACATGACTAGGATTGTATGTCTGCATGGAGTTCCGAGGAGCATTGTATCAGATAGAGGAACTCAGTTTACCTCAAAGTTCTGGAATCAGTTGCACGAAACCTTGGGTACCAGGCTAAAGTTCAGTACAGCTTTTCACCCACAGACAGATGGATAGACTGAGAGAGTCAATCAGATTTTGGAGGATATGCTGAGAGCTTGTGCATTAGATTATGGATCTAGTTGGGACGATAATTTGCCATATGCAGAGTTCTCCTACAACAATAGTTATCAATCCAGCCTAAAGATGGCCCCTTTCGAAGCTTTGTACGGAAGGAGGTGCATAACCCCATTATCATGGGATCAAGTTGGAAACCGCCAGTTATTTGGACCGGATTTGATTAAGGAGTCTGAACAGAAGGTGAAGTTGATTCGCGATAGGCTCAAAGTAGCCCAGTCCAGGCAGAAGAGCTACGCAGATTCTAAACGCAAGGAGACAATTTAGGAAGTCGGAGACAGAGTTTATCTTCATGTATCTCCACTTCGGGGAGTTAAGCGCTTTGGAGTTAAGGGAAAGTTAGCGCCATGTATTGTGGGACCTTACAAAGTTCTGGAGCGAATGGGAGAAGTTGCTTACAAATTGGAATTGCCCGAAGGATTGTCAGGAGTTCACGATGTGTTCCTTGTTTCCCAGTTGAGGAAGTGCCACGCAGAGATGGCTGATATACCGCTGAGAGATACAGTGCCGCTGGAAGCAATTCAGTTGGATAGTGATTTGACCTATGAGGAGAAACCAGTCAAGATTCTCGAATATGCCAGCCGAGTCACCCGTAGCAAGGTTATCAAGTTTTGCAAAGTTCAGTGGAGCCACCACACCGATGATGAAGCCACCTGGGAGCGAGAGGAATATCTGTTGAAGGACCACCCTCACCTATTTTCTAGCCAACACGAATCTCGAGGGCGAGATTCATCTTAAGGGGGGTAGGTTTGTAACATCTCAAATTTTCAATTTGGAATGTTATACATAGATCATCATTGCATATCATATTTTATTGCATTTTGGCTGGATCCTAGAAATTTCACGCAACTCAAGGACCCACGGAGAGAGTTGGGAATTTCGTTATTTTCATATTTGAGTTTTCTCAAATTTTGAAAATAGGATAATTTGATTTTATTTTTTTATCTTCTATTATTTCTATAATAAAATATGAGAGAGGGAATAAAATGACGTTCCCAAAATAAAGAAATATTGAGGATTTGATAATAAAATCAAATAAGATTTTATTTTGGAGTTTATTGCTATTTTATTTGAATTTTGGAAAAATGCGCGTTTTCCAAAATTGCATTTAGGCCCCAAATAAATGTTCATCTAAACCGGCTTGATTTTAGAAGCCGGGGAAAATTTATTTCGGGATTTTTAGAGTCTGTTTAGTATTTCTTTTATTTGTTTTTCTGCGCGTAATGTTTAAAAAAAACGAAACCGACTTTGGGCCGTGTTCGGCCAGGACTCTGCCTGGCTGGGCCTTTATAATGCGCTGCCCGAGCGCACCCGAGCCACCAGCCCGTCCCGTGCCCAAACCCTAACCCTAAGCCGCCGCCGCCGCCCCGGACGCCGCCGCCGAACCCGCCGGACGCCGCCGCCGAACCCGCCGGACGCCGCCGCCCCACCGCAGACCCCGCCGGACACCGTCGCCACCCCGCCGGACCCCACCGCCCCCTCGTTAGAGGTAGCCACCGCCTCGCCGCCGGCGGTTTTTCGTTCCGTTTAAAAAAACCCTAGATCTGTTTTTCAGTTTATTTTATTTAGCGAATGTTCATTCGTTAGCCTGATCGTCATTTTTTATTTTTCTCGGATTTTCCGCGATTATTTCTGATGGCGTTTTTCGATCTGTTTTTCGTTTTAGTTTATCTTTTCGCTCATTTATGGAAATCAGGCGATTCAAGAGCCTAGAGTTTCATCTCGAAACCCTCTTTCCGTTTAACCAACTCAAACAAGTTTTTGCTACTGTAAAATTTGACTTAGGTCCAAATTAGTAAATGAAGCTTGTTTCTTTCCCCGTTTGACTTTCGTTGCTTCATTTGATTTGATTCTTTTTGCAAACCGGAGTTCTTAAGTTGAACTTTCTAGTTAGATCTCTTATTTGAGTTTTACCCGTGCATTAGATGAGTGCTTATTGTATGCTTGTTTGTTTGTGATAGAGTACGCGGAGTGCGCCGCTTGCTACTTCGAATCTCTAGGTTTCACGGATCATCATCAAGGCAAGTAACACTTTGATCACACCTCTTTACTACCCAGTTTTATTGCATTAGATCAATCCTCAAACAATTGCATGATGAGGATCTGATTAAGATGAGGTAGTACCTATTACTTGTTTTATTATCAAACCCTTGGGAGTTACTCTACGTTTGCTTATTATGCCATGCTATGCTAGTAGACGTGGATTGGGTGAGTGTATCCATGACAAATGTGAGATTGTTGAGTTAATGGTTTATTTAAGGTGGCTACTTTAATACACATCTGGGTGGATTGAGGCACCTGGGTATTCCAGCGATTGCCTATTTTTTATGGACCGCCACCCAAGCTCAAAGGGATCATGAGATTATTCATGCTAGAAACTTCCGTGTGCAGCCACAAGCTACTATGGGCTCTAGCATAGTTGATTAAGTCGTGCGAACTCTTATAGTGGTAGACTAGAAGATGTAGGGGAAAGTAGGTGTAATGGTCTACCCGATCGTAAGGTGCTAGCGCTTCTGAAAGACTATGTCTCGGTCATCCGTTTTTTCAAACACCATGTAGTGCGAGAATCCAAAAGGAGGAGATCGAGTCTTGTGGGGAAAAGTGCGCAAACCTCTACAGAGTGTATAAAGTAATCATGGTTAGCCGTGTCCCCGGTTATGGATGTTTTTAGTATCTAGTACTTGGATTATCATGTGAATCTCATCATGTTACTTTAATTAATATTGTTGGGTTTTAATGATGATGTTTAATTCGGATTGAGAGGGTGTCTACACTCTCAATGTTTAACAACCACCATGATAGTTAAATAAAATTTATTCCTTTGTAGTAGGGAAAAATTGGCTTTACACAAAAACTGTAACCATAGAGCTTTCCACCAGCCATATATGCATGTAGTATAGCTTTATTCTTTCATTACTCTTTGTGTTACATTGCCAGCATATTCCATGTGCTGACCCGTTTCAGGCTGCAACGTTCATGTTGTAGACTTTTCAGATGACGAGTAAGGTGCCTTTGGGTCGTGGTTCTATACTCAGTGATGCCGTTGGAGTTGATGGACTCACTTATCTTCCAAGCCTTCCGTTGTTATCGTTATCAGATGGCCTTAAGCCATGTTATTGTAATAAGTTCTCTTTGGAGACATTCGATGTAATAAGTGTGTGATTGCTACTCTGTTATAAATCCTTCGAGTACTATGCATGTCAGCATTACTGATACAGGGATGACACTGATGCATAGAGATCAGACTGTTTGGGGTCTGGTCGGTACATACCATTAGCCTTAGACGCACAGTTCGAGACCCCCTACCCGAGATCCGCCGGTTTGGAGTTCATTGAGAGTTCCACTGCGTCGTCATCATAAGGCTTGATGGCTCCTTCAATCATCTACAATAACGTAGTCTAGGGTGAGATTTTTCTCCCCGGACAGATTTTCATATTCGGCGGCTTCGCACTGCGGGCCAACTCGCTTGGCCATTTGGAGCAGATCGACAGCCACGCCCTTGGCCATCAGGTCAGGTTTGGAAGCTTGAACTACACCGCTGACATCCGTGGAGACTTGATCTTTGACGAATTCGAGCCCATGACAGCTGCAGCCTGCCGCCATGACGAACATGACTTAAATATGTCATCGAGCTGTGTGCAGGAGATAGTGCCTGTAACCACCCCGGCCCTAGATCCAGAGAAGGTTGCGCCATCCGAGGGTGGGAGGCTGGACCCCGCCATGGTAACCGCAGACTCAACGGCGTTAAAGCCGAACATAGGTCCAGCCTCTAGCGAGGCCTATGTCATCGGAACCTCAGACTCGTCTCCGACCATAGGCTCCAAACCGCGTGTATCCGCGCCCATCCAACCTGACTAGGCGCCGATCTTGGAGTTCAACTCCGTGGACATCTTCCAACACTCACCATTAGGAGATGTGTTAAACTCGTTCAAATCCCTCTCCTTGGCAGGAGATTCTTAGCCGAACTATGTCCGGGTCGAGTGGGAAGCGGACGACGAAGAACTTCATTACCTACCCACCACTCACTTGATAGCCACTGTCGACATCTTGGCCGACATGCTTGATTTCGACTCCAAAGACATCGATGATATGGACGACGATGCCGGAGAAGAACAGGAACCACCACCCACAAGGCGCTGGACAGCGACCTCCTCATACGGCATATACATGGATACACCCAAAGAAGATAATGGCGATGACAAAAATGATCCAGTTGAGGATAAACCTCCCGAGAAGCAGCCAAAGCATCGACGTCAGCGGCGCCGCTCTAAACGACACCATGGTAAAAATAGAGATACCAACACAAGAGAAAATAGCACTCCGGACAATGCGGAAGACAACGAAGACCCCGCCAAGCCATGTTTTGAATAGGCTGAATGAGAAGACGTGCGAGCCAGTCGTGATGAATAGGCCGTGAACGATGACTTGGAGGACAACAATTACATGCCTCTCTCCAAGGACGATGTGATCCTTGGCGACGAAGAATTTATCGTGCCGGAGGATCCTATCGAGGAGGAGCATTTTAAGCGCCGGCTAATAGCCACTGCAAAGAGCCTGAAGAAGAAGAAGTATCAGCTTCAAGCTGATCAAGATCTGCTCACTGATAGATGGACCAAGGTCCTGGCTGTCGGATTTCGGGTTCCGGCAGACCCTTAAGGTTCAAACTCTGGGGTGCGCGCGGAGATCGCACCTCCTACCTACTCACGTCTCTTCGCCTCGCAAAGGATCTAAACTACACGAAGAACAAAATAAGGGACACGCGGTTCATACTAGTTCGGGCCACCATTGTGGTGTAATACCCTACTCTAGTTTGTGGTGTGGTGGATTGCCTCAGGGGCTGATGGTGAACAATACAAAGGAAGAACTGCCTTGCGAGGGGGGGAGTTCTTGTGGAGGTGATGCCTCTTGGGAAGGATTGAATCCGGGCTCCCCCTCTACTGTGGTGGCTACCCCTATTTATAGAGAGAGGCCCTGGTCCTCTTCCCAAATATTGAGCGGGAAGGGCGCCAACAATCAGCCATTTTGAAGGGGAACATCTACTACACTTATCCTGACTAAAGTTGGTCCTCTCCTGCCAAAGGCTCTGATGATGATGCCGGCTTGGGCTCCACGATGACCTCCATCCTACCGTTCTGCTGGTCTTGGTCTTGTTGCATCGAAATGGTTGCCTTTGCTTGATACCCTTGCCTGCGCTTGCCCCCTTTGCACCAAACAGGAAACAAGGACTCTGCGCAGGTCGGTGCCCGCCTGGCGCTCGCCTGGCTTCGGTCGTCATGGATTGCGTCACGGGAACCTCGTGAGGTACCCCGCCTTGATCTCTCCGCCTCCTCGCGAGCCAGCCTGACGAGGCCGTGCCTGAGAAAGCTTCCTGTGGTCCGCCCCACAAGGCTTGGCCCCTCGCGAGGGTCTTGAGCTTGTGTCAATGAAGATGGGCCGTATTGGGCCACTCCTTGAGCCACGCCGCAGGCCGCAGGCAGGCAAGTCTCGGTACCCCCGTTCCCAAAACGCTGACAGTGGCAGCCGAGGAACATGGACTCAAACGCCCAACCGAAAGTTACCCGAAGCACAAATTGCTACCTCAATTCGATGATGAGGCACTGGAGCCAGCACTCAGCCCATAATGCGGCTGACCGATGAGCGCATGGCCGAGATAAAAGGATAACTCAACCCGAACACTAGCCCGCACTGCCTCGCCGAACAAATAGAAACACAACAGCTTGGGGATACACGCATGACCTGCAGTACGACTTGGAGAACAGTGCAGGCCAGACCAGATCGACCTATGGATCGCGGGGGTGCGCCCCAATGTGCAACGACGGCCACCATGCTGGATATAACAAATACACACCTTCCCGGGCCGAAGACCGCAGACTGGTTCGATCTGAGCTATGTCCCGATGTAGCCCAACATAGAGGCGGCGCACACCCCCTATGCTTCACTGATGAAGTAATGGAACATGAATTCCCAGAAGGGTTTAAACTCGTAAACATTGAATCATATGATGGGACAACAGATCCCACGGTATGGATCGAGGACTTCCTTCTCCATATACATATGGCTCGCGGTGATGATATCCATGCCATCAAGTATCTCCTGCTAAAACACAAGGGACCAGCTCGGCACTGTTTGAACAGTCTGCCCGAAAACTCCATTGGCAGTTGGGAGAACCCAGAAGATGCATTCCTTGACAACTTCCAAGGCACTTATGTCCGACCTCTGGATGCCGATGACTTAAGTCATATAATCCAACAGCCCGGAGAGTCAGCCAGGAAATTCTGGACTCAGTTCTTAAAAAAAAAGAACCAGATCATCGACTGCCCGGATGCCGAAGCCTTAGCGGCCTTTAAGCATAACATCCGTGACGAGTGGCTTGCCCGACACCTCGGCCAAGAGATGCCGAAGTCCATGGCAGCCCTTACGACGCTCATGACCCGCTTTTGTGCGGGCGAGGATAGCTGGCTAGCTCGTAGCAACAACACCTCAATTAAACCCGGCACTTCTGAAGCCAGAGATAGCAACGGCAAGCCCCAACGCAATAGACACAAGCGTTGAAATAATGGTGATAATGCAGAAGACTCAGACGTCAATGCCGGATTTAGTGGCTCCAAGTTCGGTCAGCAGAAAAAGCCATTTAAGAGAAACAATCCGGGCCCGTCCAGTCTAGACCGCATACTCGATCATCCATGTCAAATCCACGGCACCCCCGATAAAGCAGCCAATCATACCAACAGAGAATGTTGGGTCTTTAAACAGGCCGGCAAGTTAAACGCCGAAAACAAGGAAAAGGGATCACAAAGCGATGATGACGAGGAACCCCGACCACCGAATGCAGGGGGACGGAAGAAGTTTCCTCCCCAAGTTAAAATGGTGAACATGATATATGCTACCCATATCCCCAAAAGGGAGCAGAAGAGCGCACTAAGGGACGTCTACACGATGAAGCCAGTCGCTTCAAAATACAACCCGTGGTCCTCCTGTTCGATCACTTTTGATCGAAGGGACCATCCGACCAGTATCCGTCATGGCACTTCAGCCGCACTGGTGCTCGACCCAATCATTGACGGATTCCACCTCACACGCGTCCTCATGGATGGTGGAAGCAGCCTGAACTTGCTCTATCAGGATACAGTGCACAAAATGGGTATTGATTCCTCAAGGATCAAGAACACAAAATCCACCTTTAAAGATGTCATACTAGGTGTGGAGGCCTGTTGCACGGGCTCAATCACACTAGAAGTGGTCTTCGGATCCCCGGATAACTTCCGAAGCAAAGAATTGATCTTCGATATCGTCACTTTCCGCAGTGGCTATCACGCACTGCTCGGACAAACTGCATTTGCTCGATTCAGTGCGGTGCCGCACTACGCCTATCTTAAGCTCAAGATGTCTGGACCACGTGGTGTCACAACGATCAACAGAAATACAGAACTCTCCCTTCGCACCGAGGAACACACCGCGGTCCTTGCAGCAGAAGTACAGAGTAGCCTTCTTAGGCAAAACCTCAATTCGGCAGTAAAGCCCCTGGACACCGTCAAGCGAGTCCGGACTACTTTGCAGCAGGACTGTCTGACCCGTCTAGAGCTCGGCTAGCAATTCGGCCTCCGTCCCAGCTTCAATCAAGCATCGACATTCACGCCGCGCGTTCATAATTACACACTCAAAATACCATGGGCGCAAACGGAGGCAAATCTAGACCATGGTTCACAATGTGGCTCAATCGCTCCCGGACCCGCATTACTTCACTATTCAGTTTTTTTTCCAGGTTTCTTTCTTCTGGCCTCATTTCCGGACAACCTGATCATCGGACCTATCAAGGGACAACTACACCAAGAAGGCAAAAGGCTTAAACGTACAAGGGAATTCATAGGTGGTCTCTGCTAACGATCGTTATACCTATCTTAAAACCTGTGCACAGCCTGCCCTTGGTCATGGCATGTTAAATAGCCTTATTGCTTATGGTATTATTTGTACAAATACGCCTTGGCGTACTAATTAAATTACAACGAAAAATAATTCATGGCTCCATATTTGGAGCGTCAGCTTATTACTTAATTTTTTCCTTTTTCTTTGTATATATTGTTATCTGTTGCACCCGTATACTCTGGTACGGCCTAATTCGCCACGGGCTTTATTACGCCCCATAACACGGCAGGAAAGTCTGAACACTTTCACAGTAGTTCGGCACCCCGAATTGTAGCAATATATGCATTGGCTCCAAATCATGTCTTGGGTCAATAGTTGGGTTGCCGGGCTCCTGTGCTTGCTACCCTACGTTCCGCTATATCAGCTAGGGTACTAAAGGGAGAACTACTGCGATTGTGTCCTGGTTATTCCAGATTAGCACCTCACTAGAGAAAGCCGAAAACTGACTGTCATGATACGGCGAGAGCCGGTCAGCTGTTCGAGTGGTCACAAATCTTTAGCGATTTTCCCGCATCATGTGATGAATCAGTTTTTCCCCGATTAAGCATATATAGCGCCCCAAGTTTAGTCTTTCGAACACCAGGGGCTACGCCTAAGTTTGTCTCATCAAACTCCTATGGCTAAGTGAGAATGATAAAGCGGAATAGTCCGATTGCTTGGTTCGTTGCGCTGAACATCTCCTTAAAGGACCAAAACCTTGGATAAAGATTGTTTAGATTCATCCCGAACAGCCCCATACTACCTACATGGGGGCATAATCCGACTACTGGCATTTCTTAGATTTATTAAAATGGCCGCACAGGAGGTGTATTTTTAAACAAACATTACATTACATAACAGAACTGTTTCATATTATAGGACAGGATAAACATGAGTGTATTCATGGGAATATGATATCCTTAGCACATTGCTCTGCCACAGGGCGGGACCCCTGCACGACACTCTCATAATACAACTTGGGCTTGCGGTGCTCCTTGCCTTTGGGCGTTCCTTCGTTCATCAACTTCGTGGCGTCCATCTTCGCCCAGTGCGTCTTGGCACGGGCGAAGGCCATCCGCGCACCTTCAATGCAGACAAACCACTTAATGATATCAAGTCGAGGGCAGGCACTGACCGGCCGCTTCACGAGTCCGAAGTAGCTGCTAGGAATAGCTTCGGTAGGCCATGGCCGGACTATCAAATCCTTCATGGCTAGTTCAGCTGCCTTATGCAGCTCGACCGGTTGCTTAAGCTGGTCGCTAAAAGGCACCGGATGTTCTGCTGCAAGGTACTACGACCAGAACAACTTCTTCGTAGAGCTTCCCTCTTCGGCTCAATAGAATTCCGCAGAATCTGATATACTGCACGGCAGATCCGCAAATGCCCCTAGAGAGCTCCAAATCTGGGTCAGTAAAAGGAACCTTTCTCTCACATATTTTCTTTGCATTATAAAAGCCTTACCGGACGCGATCTTCTTGGCCACCTGGATTTCCTGGAGGGCGCTTCGGCTCGGGCATCTTGTGCCCTCTGGCGGGCCTTGGCAAGTTCGGACTCTTGCTCCTTAAAGTCATGCTCCAAGGACTCGCATCTTTTGACTGCATCCTGGAGCTGTTGCTGGACCTCCTTAACCCGGGCCTCATGCTTCTCGCATGCGGTCTGCTCCTTGGCCGCCTTGTCTTCGACCTCGGCCAACGCCTTTGTAAGGGCCGTCACTTCGGTCACGGCCCCTAATAAATATGAATGACACTTTAGTTAGAACAAATTGTTCATTGTATCTGAAATTAGATAAAAATCAACGCATACCTTTGCTTTCTTTTAGCTGCTCCTTTACGTGGGCGAGTTCTTCCTCGGCCCGCTCCAGACTCTGCTTCAGTCCGAAGACTTCCACAGTATGAGCAGATGTAGCTAGTAGCGATTCCTACTTGTTCACAAAAACATTTCAGCTTAGTCTCCTGCAAAGTTTATTTGATCCTCTGTTCGGCTTTTCTTTCCTGCCCCCGACAGAGTATCAGGGGCTAATATCTATACTCTGACATTCCTTTTAAAAGTCGTGTGGCTTACCTCGAAGCTTGTTAGAAGGCTCGTACATGCTTCAGTCAGTCTGCTTTTCATGGACTGAACCCTCTCAATCACTACACCCATGAGGGTAAGGTGTTCTTCCACAACGGAAGCGCCTCGTAGTGCTTCCAGCAAATTGTCCAGCGCCTCTGGATGGACGGAGGCCACCGGTGGAGTAGGCACGCACCGCTCTTTCAAGGGTTGCTTGCCTGATTCTAGAGCCACATGAATCTCCGGAATAGTATTCGGCCGGGGGACAATTGAAAGTAGCCCCCACCTTCAGTCTCTGTGGGGACTTGTTCCCCCAGATATTTGGCCGGCGATGTTCCACCCTCCGACGCCACCGGGACAACCTCCTGGGCTTCTCCCTGGCCTGAGATCCTTCGAGAAAACACCTCAGTGTTGACCGTGGCCTTGGGGGAGGAGGCTGTTGGAAGGGACCCGCTATCCATCGCCGATGGGTCCAGCTACCCCTCCAAAGAGGAGGATAGCTCGATGTTGAACCGAGTCGGACTACAAGTGCATAACACCGCACATCAAAAAACAATGCAGTAAAAAGGCCGGATACATTAATGTGTTCGGATACTTATAATTTAGCCTGGGGCTTTATCCCGAGCACCCATTCCTGGCTGCTATCGGTAGCTGTCCTGGGGCTGTCCGAAGGAGAAGTTTTCCCCTTCTTGGACGCCCTGGCCTCTGAATGAGTGGAGGCCACCCTCTTTTTTCTCCCCCCTACAGGGGGACAGATTTCTTCCTCCTCCTCCTCTTCCATGTCGTCTTCGGCGGTGAAGGAGCGATCCTCGGCGTCCAAAGCGCCCTTGCGGCGAAGACCATCTCTGGTCCCCTAGGCCTTCTTCTTAGCCTTCTTCTCCGGCACCTCGTAAGATGCCGAAAAAAGCACCTTCATCAGAAGTGGAGTTCCTGGGCCTTTGGGAAGCAGAGCTGGACAGTCAATCCGCCCCGCTATCTCTATCCAGGCCTGAATGAATCAAGGGGGGAGCTTAGACTCCCGCCTCAAATTGCCTGTAAAGGGTATGACTTTAAAAACATATAAAAACTTATTGGATTAGCCTGGCGTTTCGAGCTAAGCCCATGATCCTCAATCATGGGCGGTGGTGTCTCTCCGGCCTTAAAAAGCACTTTCCAGATATCTTTGTGCATTGTGCCGAAGAGATCTAGCAGCGTCTGGTGTTGGGCCGGATCAAATTCCCACAAATTGCAGGATCAGTGTTGACACGGAAGGATTCAGTGAATGAGCATGACTTGTACCACATTGACAAGCTTGATTCTCTTGTTTATCATGTTTTGGATGCATGTCTGGAGCCCGGACACTTCGTCCGAAGAACCCCAGGTCAGGCCCTTTTCCTGCCAGGAGGTGAGCCGCATTGGTACTCCGGATCAGAATTAGGGGACCGCCGCCCAGTTGGAGTCGCGCGGCTCGGTGATGTACAACCATCCCGACTGCCACCCCATCACCGTCTCCACAAAGGAGCCTTCAGGGCAGGTAACGTTGGGCATCTTGCCCGCCATAGCACCTCCACACTCCGCTTGCTTACCACTCACCACCTTTGGCTTCAGATTGAAAGTCTTCAGCCATAACCCAAAATAGGGTGGGATGTGGAGAAAGGCCTCGCACACGATGATAAATGCTGATATGTGGAGGATGGAGTTGTGGGCCACATCATGGAAGTCCAACCCGTAATCATGCATCAGTCCGCGGACAAATGGGCGGAGGGGAAATCCCAGCCCGCAAAAAAGTGAGAAATGAACACTACCCTTTCTTGGGGCTCTGGGGTAATGGACAATTTGTCCCTCGGCCGGAAGCTGATGGTTGACCATATTGGCTAAGTATCCGGCCTCCCGGAGCTTCTTTATGTCCTTCTCCTTGACGGAAGAGGCCATCCACTTGCCTCCTGCTCCGGATTCGGATATGATCGAAACACTTTTTTGGTAGGAGGGATGAGAGCTTGGGCGCTGGAGCTCTAGAATGGGGAAGCAGAAGAGAAGGCGTTGGTGGAAGAGGGGAAACCTTGTTCCTTTATAAAGACAGTAAAAATCATGCGCCTCCCCACTTGCCCTGAAGCTTGCTTATTTCCCAAGCGCCGTGCGGATGGCACGATTGGGTTACACGTACCCGCATTGATGAGAATCCCGTGATAAGGGGACACGATCTCTGCTTTGATAAGACGTGCCAATGAAACCGCGCCTTGAAATACAGAGGGGCAGGATAAAAATGGTTCGAATAAAGACCGGGCCGTGGCATGATGTCACTCTGTGAGTTGTCAGCAGATTGGACTCGTGGGATATTATACTCTCTACAGTGGTATGTGGAATTCATTTTGCAGAGCCGGACACGATTCTTATGTTCAAGATCTACTTAGAAGTATCTGGAGAAGGAACCCGCCTTACAATGCCGAAGACGATCTGCACGCTGGACTCATCATCATTGAAGCCTGGTTCACGGGCTACTGAGGGAGGCCTAGATTAAGGGGTCCTCGGACAGCCGAACTATATGCATATGCCAAACTGTTGGGCTATGAAGATACAAGATAGAAGACTTCGTCCCATGTCCGGATGGGACTCTCCTTTGCGTGGAAGGCAAGCTTGGCGATTCGGATATGAAGATTCCTTTCTCTGTAACCGACTATGTGTAACCCTAGCCCCCTTTAGTGTCTATATAAACCGGAGGGTTTAATCCGTAGGACAAGAACAATCATGATCATAGACTAGCTTCTAGGGTTTAGCCTCTACGATCTCATGGTAGATCAACTCTTGTAATACTCATATCATCAAGATCAATCAAGCATGAAGTAGGGTATTACCTCCATAGAGAGGGCCCGAACCTGGGTAAACATTGTGTCCCCCGCCTCCTGTTACCATTAGCCTTAGACGCACAATTCGGGACCCCCTACCCGAGATCCGCCGGTTTTGACACCGACACCGTGCTACAACAATCTCTTCAACCTCGTCATTTCTCTAACTCAGCCATCGCACGGCGGGCGAGGTCGTGGTTTGCCGATAGTCGGTTTCCTCAACTATGGTTCCACTTGTAAGGCCAACTCCAACGCACGACCCCAAACAGAATTCTATTTTTCCCGGATTCTGTCTGTTTGGGTACGGCAATGGGGTCGTGTCCGGGTCATTTCTCGGGTGCGGTGGCCGTGCTCTTATTCCCAATACCAAAACTTGCATCCATTCTACACAATAAATTTTTTAAGTGAGCATAACTAGTATAATCCGAGAGCACAACCCAAGATTTGGTCGGGTTCTTCCTCCTTTTGCCGACACGTGGGACATCTAGCATCCAGGTCGTGTCATGCAAGAAAATAGAGTGGTAGTTGAAGCCATGTGATGTGCATCTTGGGTTAAACTGTAAATAGAATCTTACTACTCTTGAGTAAGTCCAAAAGCGGCCACCGAAGATCTTTATTGGATTTGCTTTTCATCACCAGCATGTCGAGGTGAAAGATGTGCAGGTTCAGTGGGCCCTCTTGCGTTTTCACTAACATGTGGGACAGCATATGAGCAAATGGACGATGGGCTCCGCGCGTCTGCTAGCTGGCTGAGAAGAGAGATAGAGGAGGGATGAGCACAGACTCCAGGAAATTTCTTCTATGTAACCAGCACCTCAATATTGGCGTGTGGTTGTTTCTAGAATAAAAAAAGGAGGTACCCCTACTTATGTTACTCCCACTACGCCTAGCCTAAGGTTAGTATGTGACCTTGCGCTTGGCTCTTTGCCTCTTCCGGAAGTTAATGGTTCTACAGTAGTACTTCTGGCAATCTGACACCGAATGAACTGTTGCACGTCCACTGCTTGAAGCAAAAGTTTCTCCTCGTGCTGCGAGCCACCGTGCACGCGTTGGCAAGGGAGAAAGCGTAATCAAGCTTCTCATCATTCTGCGAGTTGACGGGACACATCAAAGTTATTTAGTATGTACTCTCTCCAAAAATGGGTTGACCATGTCATGGCTACCATCCCGTGCTCCGTCGTTGAGTACGTGCACTATTCACATGCCATCGAGGAGAAAAAATATTGCGTAGTAGGTGCCATAGAAGTGCATGACTCACTTATGCACTGCTTATCTGATTATCTCCGTTTCCTTGCATGAGATGTGCACCTTGATGCTTGATGTCTTGCATGTTGGAAAAAGGATTAACAAAGTTCTCGTAAAAGAAAAGAGTTGAAGAACATAGATTCCCGATGACCGAGAAGGAGCAAGGAACCTTGCGTGTTTTCCCCTGCTTTTTGCCGCCTGCCCACATATAAACAAATAAAAGAACATGAACTCTTCGCTAACCACTAGAAACGATACATCAGGATGCTAAGTTGAAGATGTTTTATAGTCTATATTGATAACCGTGCAATAAGCTGATAACCCACAAGTGTAGGCAATCAGTTGTAGCCCCTTTCGATAAGTAAGAGTGTCGAACCCAACGAGGAGCTAAAGGTAGAACATATATTCCCTCAAGTTCTATCGACCACCGATACAACTCTACGCATGCTTAGCATTCGCTTTACCTAGAACAAGTATGAAACTAGAAGTACTTTGTAGGTGTTGTTGGATAGGTTTGCAAGATCATAAGGAGCACGTAAATAAAAAGTAGGGGCTGTTTAGATGAAGACACAACTAAGTTAGTTTTAGTAGAGAGCCTTTTGTCACGAGAAATTTATTTGTCCCTAGGCAATCAATAACTAGACCAGTAATCACTATTGCAATTTTATTTGACGGAGAGGCATAAGCTAACATACTTTCTCTTCTTGGATCATATGCACTTATGATTGGAACTCTAGCAAGCATCCGCAACTACTAAAGATCATTAAGGTAAAACCCAACCATAGCATTAAAGTATCAAGTCCCTTTATCCCATACGCCACAAGCCCCTTACTCGGGTTTATGCTTCTGTCACTCAAGCAACCCACTATAAGCGAATCATGAACATATCGCAACACCCTATAGCGGGAATCCCTCATGCTTGCGCGACACTGAGGGCACAATAGGACAACACCAATAATAAAACATGCAACTCAAACCAATCACGATCATCAATTAACCCATAGGACAAAACAGATCTACTTAAACATCATAGGATAGCCATACGTCATTGGGAAATAATATATAGCGTTGAGCACCATGTTTAAGTAGAGATTACAGCGGGTAAAAGAGAGGTTACACCGCTGCGTAGAGGGGGGAAGAGTTGGTGATGAGGGCGGTGAAGTTGTTGGTGTAGATCGCGGTGATGATGATGGCCCCCGGCGGTGTTCCGGCGCCACCAGAAGCAAGGGGGGAGAGCCCCCCCTTATTCTTCTTCTTCTTCCTTGACCTCCTCCCTAGATGGGAGAAGGGTTTCCCCTCTGCTCCTTGGCTCCCATGGCGTGGGAGGGGCGAGAGCCCCTCCGAGATTGGATCTCTCTCTCTCTCTCTCTCTCTCTCTCTCTCTCTCTCTCTCTGTTTCTGCATTCTTGATTCTGCCCTTTCACCGATTGGATTGAAACCTTCGCCCAGATTTTTCTCCGAAAATTAGCTTTCTTGCGGTAAAAGAAGAGCATCAACCGCCTTACGGGGTGCCCACGAGGTTCAGGGGCGCCCCCTGCCTCGTGGCCCCCTCGGGCACCGTCTCGCGTTGATTTTTCTTCTAGAAAATCATAAATATTGCAAAAATATTCTCTGTCCGTTTTTATCCTGTTTGGACTCCGTTTGATATGGGGTTTCTGCCAAAAATAAAACATGCAACAAACAGGGACTGGCACTGGGCACTACAATATGTTAGTCCCAAAAATAATATAAAATTTTGCCAAAACTATATGAAAGTTGAATAATATTGGCATGGAACAATAAAAAATTATTGATACGGTGGAGACATATCACAAGACACGCATGTACAGGACGCATGCAACCATGCATGTACACACGCCAACGCACTAACTCCATCCAATCCAACTCATGCACATACACGCACAACATGGAGCGCACAACGCACGTAGAAGTACACAACACGTGCATGCACACACACTCGGCCGCAGAATGCACATGAATAACACAGGCATGTGCACACACTCGGCTGCATGGAGGCATGCGCCATCTGCGGCAACGTCCGGTTCGTCATGCTACGGCGAAGCTTGCACACAACGGCGCCTACGCATCTCTTGCAGCACCTCTTTGCCATCATTGCTCAACGACTAGTCAGAGACGAAGACCACCGCAACCTCGGTCTTAGAGCTAGCATCAATGGAAAAACGCGCACGCTACACACACACAAGCATGTATGGAGTGCCCATGATGTGGTGCGTCCCCAGTTTCCTCTACTCCTTCTTGGCCCAACATCTCTATAAACCGGAAAGGAGGGAGTAGTAACATAGACTAGTGTCATATGCAGAGTATGGGAGCACATGATAATTCCCCGTCCGGACCGATCCCAAGTTGGCTTCTCACCTTCTTGGCCCAACAAAAACCCCTCCCCCCTCCCGCACGCGTTTCCCTC
>NC_041393.1:111012163-111090308 GCF_002162155.2 Triticum dicoccoides
CGTTTCCCTCCCGGCACCAGCTGAGCCCGCCACTCCACATTGATGGCCAGTCAGGGCGACGCGACCTCTCACCGCTTCCACCGTTGAAGCGGCGCGCCAACCGAGGGCACCACCCGCTGCACGCCCGGCATTTCAGACTACATAGTGGAGAGTAACTTTAGAGCAAGTACTACAATTAGGTGACATAAGCAGGCTATAAGGATTTAAATATAGTGTTTGTGCTTAGTTGAAGGAGAGAGAAGAGGAGAGCGAAGAGAAGCGGTTTGTAAACTTGTAGTCGGTTGTAGCAGGAGCCCCAACATACTTTGTGACACAAAAGGTGGGGCCATTATTAATGATATAGTATATATACTAATGGGACTAACAAACGCCTTAATTACTCCATTTTTTTGAGACAAACCTTGGTAGGGCTATTATTGACTTGGACATGGGGTTTGGGGGCCAAAGGCCTACTGTCGGTGTCAAAATCGGCGGATCTCGGGTAGGGGGTCCCGAACTGTGCGTCTAGGCGGATGGTAACAGGAGACAAGGGACACGATGTTTTTCCCAGGTTCGGGCCCTCTTGATGGAGGTAAAACCCTACGTCCTGCTTGATTGATATTGGTGATGTGGGTATTACAAGAGTAGATCTACCACGATATCAAGGAGGCTAAACCCTAGAAGCTAGCCTATGGTATGATTGTTGTTCGTCCTACGGACTAAAAACCATCCGGTTTATATAGACACCGGAGAGGGCTAGGGTTACACAGAGTCGGTTACAATGGTAGGAGATCTACATATCCGTATCGCCAAGCTTGCCTTCCACGCCAAGGAAAGTCCCATTCAGACACGGGACGAAATCTTCAATCTTGTATCTTCATAGTCTTGGAGTCCGGCTGATGATGATAGTTCGGCTATCCGGACACCCCCTAGTCCAGGACTCCCTCAGTAGCCCCCGAACCAGGCTTCAATGACGACGAGTCCGGCACGTATACTGTCTTCGGCGTTTGCAAGGCGGGTTCTCCTCCATATTCCATGTGTTTGCCGAATAGTGTCTGGTTTCCTTATAAATGTTGCGCTCCTTGGCATCTACGTCCAATAATGGCCCTCTTCCATGTGTCGTATGAATGCGAAAAGCCAGGGTATTTTTATGTTTTACCCCCTGGCTGCGCGAATAAGCTGCCTATAAGAGAGGCGAGGACCCAGATCCGAATCACACCATCCTCCTTCCGCAAGTACTCATCGAAGCGCATCTGACAAAAATCCATTCCAACATGGACAGTCGACGCAGCTCCTCCTCTCGCGCTCCCAGTCCTCAGCCAGGAGATTGGAGGAGATGTTCAGTCCCACATAGTGAGTTAGTGACGCTCCAAAAAGAGGGATACCTTCCCCCAGCCTTTATGGTTCCGGTTCGAGCCGGACTGGCCACCTACAAGGGTGGGAAGCAGGCGGAGAGCGTCCCCAATCCCTCCAAAGGAGAGCTGGTATGCTTCATCCCCTACCTAATAAGGGGACTCAGATTTCCCATACATTCGTTTCTCCGGGGGCTCCTGGAGTTCTATGGACTCCAACTACACCACCTCACACCTGCCTCCATCTTGCACATCGTGGGCTTTGTAGCTCTTTGCGAGCAGTTCTTGGGCATCGAGCCCCATTTTGCACTGTGGAAGAGATTGTTTTGCCTCGTACCCCGTTCTCACGAGGGGTTGATATATCAAGTGGGTGGAGCCAAAATATGGCGCATCGCCGGGACCGGATATCTATCCGGAACCCCGAAGAAGGCGTCCGAAGACTGGCCTTCGGAGTGGTTCTATATGGAAGACGCCCCGCTGCCGCATCCAGTTCGGATCGGCCTCCCGGAGTTTAGCGACGCTCCTCTAAAGAAACGCCTGAGTTGGCGCCCGCGGAGCCCTCAACGGAAAGATGATAGGAGCGTCCAATATCTGATGGGCCAGATAAGGTTACTAGCCCATTCCGGATTGACCATGATTGGAGTCATGGCCACATGCATTATGCGAGGGGTGCGGCCGCTCCAATATAGGGGCCACCCCATGTGGGATTTCAACGGGGAGAATGACGCCACCCGTCATGGCCACAAGGGGCCGGGATCGACCGCCGATCTGGTGAAGATCCTGTCCGGCTTGTACAAGGTGGAAAAGGAGGACTTCCTCCGCATGAGTCCATTGAATGGATTCTCCATGAATAACCCTCGGAGCAGGGTAAGCGGACGTTTATATATCCGACCCGTGCTTTCAAAGTAAAGTGTCTTACTTTATGATTTCGACGCGAGACCCGGGAAGATCCCTTGATCCGGCCTCCGGAGAGGATCCGGACATAAAGGTGGAACGATTGACGGGGTGTTCCACCAAGTCAGCATAGACAATGCTCTAGTCGCCATTACGGCTGACTACCCCAGTTTATCTCCGGCTTCCCAGGTGAGTACGACCGAAGTCCTGACACCATTACTTTTTTAATGCTTATTTCTGACCACCGTATACCAATGGTGCTTCACAGGGGGCGCCTTTACGGCGGGAAGCCGAGCCCGCGGTGACTGACCAACCAGGGTCAGTGCGGCCCAGCAGGCGTAAGAGGAGTGCGGCGCGAATCGAAACATCGCCGCAAAGGTATGGCGCACCATTGTCTTTAAGGGAAAGACTCCTAGGAGGTATATTAATGCTCATGATTCTTCCAAGAGAAAGAGCGCTCGGCAGACTGTGCCCGGAGAGGTTGCCAACCAAGCCTCCGCCAGCTAGGCTCCAACACCTGGTCCGTTGGGGGAGGCGAGCACAAGGCGCGAGCCGGATGCTCCTCCAACGGGGGATGCCGACAGGCTGTCCACCACCCGATCTGAGGTGGAGAGTGCCATGAATCACAGGCGCCGCCGGACAGTTCTTCGTGATGCGTGTTTCTCCCCAGAGGCATTGAATGCCTTTAATGCGGGAGACGCGCACCTCCGTGCTGCTCAAGATGGTTTAACCAGAGCCACGGAGCAGTATGTGAAAGACATACGGGTGAGGAATTTTAATAGTTATATGTGCCAGTAGCCCCCGAGACTTAAAATAGTTAAACTAACTGATTTAAGGATCATTTGTTATGCAGGATCTTACAGAGAAGTATACCCACCTGTCCCAGGAGCTTCAAGAATGCAAGGCCCAACTTGAGCCGCACTAGCCGCCGCTGGGGGAGCCACAGAGACCCCCTCTGGTAATACATATTTCGAAAAGATAAGTAGTTTATGAAGTGCGGCATGTGCGTTTAGTCTTACAATAATATTGCAGAGGGTGCCGGACTAGATCCGGACAAGCAACATCTGCTGCGCCAGCTGAAGGCCGGCGAGAAGGTGCTTATGAGGGTGCAGCAGGAGAGGAACAAACTCCAAGATGCCAACACCCAGCTGGGCGAAGAACTAAAAGATGTTCGGGTCCAGCTGTCTAACTCCGTAAAGGAGAATCGACGGCTTCGTCGCGACATTTACAGTAAGTGCTTGAGCAAAGTCTTTTGAAAAGAAGAGTTCGGCGAGGAAGTCGATTGACAGAAATGTGTCTGTAGGTGTGCTCACGGGTCGTCTGGAGGAGGAAATGCCTGGTTCCATGGGTGACCTTCTTCCCGAGTTGCTGCCACTGCACGAACATGTCCGGCAGGCGATGAGCGGCGTCGTTCAGGCCTTATGGCCGTCCGTCTCCCTACCCGAGGGTCTTGGAGGGCTTGCTGAGAAGCTTCAGGGAGTACGGCAGCGCTTCCGTCTGTGGAAGATATCGGCCTGCCGTCAAGGCGCCAGGGAGGCCTGGGCCATGGTGAAGACGCGGTACACGAAGGCTGATCCAAACCACATGGCCGAGGTCGGACCTGTGGGGCCTGATGGGAAGGAGATCCCTGTGAGCCTGATGTACGGCCAAGTAGAGTTGGCCGCGAAATATTCCCAACGGGACTGTAAACTAGACAGCCTGTTAGATGGGATTGAAGAGGAGTACAATTAGTTAGTTTGACGATGTAATTTAAAATGACATGTAAAATTCCTTCTAGCCGGATTGTAGATCGTTTTTCTTTGCGGACCATTTCGCTTCAACCTCGGGACCCAACAGTCCGGAGTGTGTCCAAATACCCTCATGGTTATACAAAAACCGGGGCATGCATGGAGACCAGGCGTAGGGGTCATAAGTGCTTTATCAAACAAGTGCCCAACTAGCTATGTTATATTACATGGTTAGTAAGAAACATCTTCCAGGGAGAATAGTTCCATTAGGGGTTACTTTCCCTGGGAAGCATGCCCTAAAGTGCATGTCTGGACTGTGAAAAGAGCAGAAAAAGCATCTGGGGGCAGATAAATAAATAAGGAATAAATCATCTTTCAAGTCACCGACCGAATATTCCCTTAAGAACGCTAGCCTTCGGCTTCACCCAGTCTGAGGTACACATCCGGCTGACCCGGCAGTAACAATCGCAGAGGTGCTCCCTTTACCTCCTAGCCAAACAATCGGGAATGTAGGGGTAAGCACAGGAGCCAGGCAACCCAGCTTGGCCAAAACTTAAGTCATATCAATGCATATAATGGTGAGTAAAACGTACATGCGGCAGTATGACACATGTGTTGGGCATGAAGCCCGTATAAATAAGCTTCTGTTCAAGAAGCCCCCAGGTATAACGAGTGCGAGTAGCACATCAAGTGTGTGAGAACAATGCGCAGATCAGCCCTCAGAGGCTTTTACTAAAAGAGGGAGGAAAAAGGAGGGAAACAAAAGACAGCAAAAAAATATGAAAGGTGGATGGAGGAAGGAGACGAACTCTGAGCCCGGCGCTAGGCGTAGAATCTTCGGAGAGGGGCTGCGTTCCATGGGTTCGGCTCGAGTCGGTTGTCAGATGCGTTGCATAGACGGTATGCACCGCCGATAAGGACTTGGTCGATGATGAAGGGACCTTCCCATTTGGGCTTAAGTTTGTCCTTTTTTCTTGTCTGGCAGGCGTAGAACTAGCTCGCCAACATTGTAAGTTTTGGCCCATACTTCTCTGCTTTGATATCTTCGAGCCTGCTGCTGATAGAATGTGGAACGGGGTTTTGCCACGTTGCGCTCCTCCTCTAAGGCGTCCAAACTGTCCTGCCGATCCAACTCGGCTTCTCTTTCTTCGTACATGCGCACGCGAGGTGAGTCATGAATTATATCACAGGGCAAAACTGCCTCTGTGCCGTATACCATAAAAAAATGGTGTGAATCCGGTAGTGCGGTTTGGCGTGGTCCGCAGCCCCCAGAGTACGGAGTAGAGCTCCTCTACCCAGTGCATGTTAGATTCCGTGAGGGACCGCACTAATCTGGGTATAATGCCACTCATGATTAGACCATTTGCTCGTTCGACTTGACCGTTAGTTTGAGGGTGTTAGACTAAAGCGTAGTCAAGCTTGATGCCCATGTTTGTGCACCAGAGTTTAATCTCGTCGGCCGTGAAATTCGTGCCGTTATCAGTGATGATGCTGTGGGGGACTCCAAAATGGTGTACTACCCCAGATATGAAGTCTATCACAGGTCTGGATTCTGCCGTTTTGACCGGCTTGGCCACTATCCATTTGGTGACTTTTTCCACCATGACCAATAAGTATTTTTACTTGTGGGTTCCCCCTTTAAGGGGTCCAACCATGTCAGGTCCCCAGACCGCGAACGGCCAAGTGATGGGTATAGTTTTGAGGGCGGTGGGTGGCATGTGGCTTTGATTAGCAAAGAGCTGGAAACCGACGCATCGTTGGACTAAGTCCTGAGCATCTGCCCGGGCTGTCGGCCAATAAAATCCTATACGGAAGGCCTTGCCTACAAGGGCCCGGGCTGCAGCATGGTGCCTGCCGAGTCCGGCGTGAATTTTAGCCAGGAGATTTCGCCCTTCCTCTTCGGAGATACACCTTTGAAGGACTCCGGTTGTGCTTTTCTTATAAAGTTCTCCCTCATGGACCTTGTAGGCTTTAGATCGCCGAACTATGCAGCGGGCCTCATTTTGGTCTTCGGGAAGTTCCTGCCTAATTAAGTAGGCTAGGAATGGTTCCGTCCACGGGGCAATTACTGCCATTATTTCGTGGGCTGAAGGTGTTATTTCATTGGCCGAGCCACCGATTGTGTCAGAATGTTCCGTGTTGGGTGGTGCAGTTGGTTCCGGGTTGTTATTTCCGTACTCCTCTTCCCATAATACGGATGACTTAAAGAGCCGCTCTAGGAAGATGTTTGGAGGGACGGCGTCGTGTTTTGCGCCTATGCATGCTAACACGTCTGCTGCCTGGTTATTATCCCGGGCTACATGGTGGAATTCGAGTCCTTCGAACCGAGCTGACATTTTTAGGACGGCGTTACGGTAGGCTGCCATTTTCGGATCCTTGGCGTCAAAGTCTCCATTTACTTGGGATATTGCGAGGTTTGAATCCCCGCGCACCTCTAGGCGTTGAATACCCATGGAGATTGCCATCCGGAGACCATGTAGAAGGGCCTCGTATTCGGCTGCGTTGTTGGAGTCTATGTACATTATTTGAAGTACGTATTGGACTGTGTCTCCGGTTGGGGACGTCAAGACGACGCCAGCCCCCAAGCCGGCCAACATTTTGGAGCCGTCGAAATTCATGATCCAATTGGAGTATGCGTCGTACTCTTTAGGGAGTTCGGCTTCGGTCGATTAGGCAATGAAGTCAGCCAAAACTTGCGACTTTATAGCTCGCCGTGGTTTGTAGGTTATGTCAAATGCTAAGATCTCAATGGCCCATTTTGCGATCCTGCCCGTCGCGTCGCGGTTGTTTATAATGTCGTTGAAAGGTACCTCGGAGGCCACTGTTATGGAACACTCTTGAAAGTAGTGTCGCAGCTTCCAGGATGCCATGAACACTGCATACGCTATCTTTTGATAATGTGGGTACCGGGACTTGCATGAAGTTAAGACAGTGGATACGTAGTACACTGGTTTTTGAAGAGGGAATTTATGCCCTTCTGTTTCTCGTTCGACGACGAGTACCGCGCTGACAACTTGATGTCTTGCTGTGATATATAATAACATCGGTTCGCCTAGGTTGGGCGCGGCCAGGACCGGATTTGTTGCCAATATGGTCTTAATTTCTTCGAGTCCGGCCGTGGCAGCATCCGTCCATTCGAAGCGTTCGGTGCATCGGAGGAGGCGATAGAGGGGCAGTGCCTTTTCTCCCAAACGGGAGATGAAGCGGCTTAGAGCCGCCATGCATCCAGTTAGTTTTTGTATTTGTTTTAGATGTTTTGGGATATCCAATTGTGACAGAGCTCGGATCTTGGCTGGGTTTGCTTCAATTCCTCTAGCGGATACAATGAAGCCCAAGAGCTTTCCGTCTGGTACGCCGAAAACACATTTTTCCGGGTTCAGCTTAATGTCATATGCTCGGAGGTTGTCAAATGTAAGCCTCAAATCATCTACTAGAGTTTCGACGTGTTTGGTCTTAACGACCACATCGTCTACGTATGCCCCACTGTTTTGCCTATCTGGGTAGCCAGACATGTTTGAATCATGCGCTGATATGTTGCGCCGGAGTTTTTGAGTTCGAAGGGCATTGTGTTGAAGCAGAATGGTCCGCATGGAGTAATGAATGCCGTTGCGGCCTGGTTTGTTTCCGCCATCTTGATTTGATGGTATCCGGAGTATGCGTCGAGGAAGCACAATGAATCGTGCCCTGCGGTAGCATCGATGATTTGGTCGATGCGGGGGAGGGGGAAAGGATCCTTTGGACAGGCCTTGTTAAGGTCTTTGAAATCGACACAAAGGCGCTAGGATTTGTCCTTTTTTGGTACCATTGCCAGGTTTGCTAGCCAGTCCGGATGTTTTATATCTCTGATGAATCCGGCTTCTAAGAGTTTGGCTAGCTCCTCTCCCATTGCCTGTCTTTTGGGTTCGGAAAATCGCCGAAGAGCCTGTTTGACTGGCTTGAATCCTTTTAGGATATTTAGGCTGTGCTCTGCCAGCCTATGTGGGATTCCTGGCATATCTAAAGGGTGCCAGGCAAAAATGTCCCAATTTTCCCGAAGGAATTCTCGTAGTGCGGCTTCTACATCAGGGTTTAATTGTGCCCCAATGGAGGCCGTCTTTGTGGGGTCCGTTGGATGGACTTGGAATTTGACTATTTCGTTTGCTGGTTTAAAAGAGGTGGACTTAGATCTCTTATCGAGTATCACATCGTCCCTATTCATCATGGAGCATAGCGCAGTGAGTTCCTCTGCCGCTAGGGCTTCGGATAGTGCCTCTAGGGCTAGTGCGACTGTCTTATTTTCAGCGCGGAGTGCTATATCTGGATCACTGACAAGAGTGATGATTCCATTGGGCCCGGGCATTTTAAGCTTCATGTACCCGTAATGGGGTATAGCTTGGAAAATTGTGAATGCCTCTCGCCCTAACAAGGTGTGATATCCGCTGCCGAACGGGGCCACTTGGAACGTGACCTCCTCGGACCTGTAATTGTCCGGTGAGCCGAACGCTACATCTAGTGTGATTTTTCCTGTGCAGCGTACTTCCCGACTAGGGATTATTCCTCTAAAGGTTGTGCTGCTTCGCTCAATGCGGCTCCAGTCTATTTCCAATTTTTGGAGGGTTTCCTCGTAGATGAGGTTTAATCCGCTGCCGCCATCCATGAGTACCTTGGTAAGACGAAAGACGTCCACTATCGGACTGAGGACCAATGCGGCTGGTGCTCGGGCTGTTCGGAATTTAGGTTCATCGCTGGCATTGAAGGTGATAGCCGTGTCGCTCCATGGATTTGTTGTTGCTACTTGGTAGACTTCGGCGAGGCTGCGTATTGTTCGTTTCCGCATATTATTTGATGCGAAAGTCTCGAAGACTGTTAATACCGTACTGGTACTGTTGGGCTGGTTACCCGGGGCTAGAAAACCTTCGCCACTTTTGGCCACCTGCGTAGTGTCCAACATGCTCGAAGGCTATGTGTTGGAGTGGCTCCCTCTGTACTATGGATTTTACAGGGTCCATTGAGCCATCCCTCCAGTACGGTTCTGTGCCCTTTAGGGGTTTTTTGCTTTTTGGTTTTTGACCCAGGTGCTTGAGTATGACGCACCCTTTTATTTCGAACTAGGGTTATGTTCAGGGCCGGATTGTCCCAAAACCTGGTTTCGGTTTTCCAGGCACTCTCCATCGCACAGTATTTTAGTACTATGGTCGCCAGGTCGGCGAAGCGTGTAACTTCGCGACGACTTATGGCATTCATGATTCCCTTGTCCGTGCAATTGTTGCAGAAAATTGAGATTGCGCTTTCCTCACGGCAGTCCTTTATCCTGTCCATAACCAGGAGGAATCTGGCCCAGTAATGATGTACTTTTTCATCGGGCTCTTGCCGTATTTGAGATAGATCGCGTATGTTTGGGTGGGAGGGCGGAATTAAATTCGGAACCCCGCCCAATCTGAGGATCAAAGGCCGAGAGGTTTCCGGATTTGGAAGCTTGGATTGCTGGATGTTATCCAACAAATCTTGTCCAATGCCTGACTTTAGGTTCAGTACTTGATTGACGTCCGTCCCTCCGCGGGAATCCGTCATGGAGGGACCGGGAATCCGGACATAACTGGTCTTTAACATAGAAGAAGAGTCGCCGCGTTGTTCCTCTACCACAACAACGTGGTGGGTAGCCTGGGGAGAGTTAATTTCTCTCATATCAGTTTTAAGCCCAATCTGATCGTAGTCTGTAGCGACTCCCAGGGCGGCGATGCGATCCAAGAGCTCATTTATAGAGGAGAGCTCCATCGGATCTAGCTGCTCGGCGAATTCCGAGCTGACGTGAAGATCGCTTTTGATGACCTGAGAGGTCATTGTTGGAGCGGTGGCCGAACAAGCGGTCATAAGAAAACCACCTAGCCAGATAGTTTGGCCGGTGGCCAAAGCTCCCTTGGCGACGGCGCCGTCTTTAAAGACGGGAAAAGGCATCCTCCTGATTGCGACGGCACAGAGGAACTCTCAATGAAAGCACCAATGTCGGTGTCAAAACCGGCGGATCTCGGGTAGGGGGTCCCGAACTGTGCGTCTAGGCGGATGGTAACAGGAGACAAGGGACACGATGTTTTACCCAGGTTCGGGCCCTCTTGATGGAGGTAAAACCCTACGTCCTTCTTGATTGATATTGATGATGTGGGTATTACAAGAGTAGATCTACCACGAGATCAAGGAGGCTAAACCCTAGAAGCTAGCCTATGGTATGATTGTTGTTTGTCCTACGGACTAAAAACCATCCGGTTTATATAGACACCAGAGAGGGCTAGGGTTACACAGAGTTGGTTACAATGGTAGGAGATCTACATATCCGTATCGCCAAGCTTTCCTTCCACGCGAAGGAAAGTCCCATCCGGACACGGGACGAAGTCTTCAATCTTGTATCTTCATAGTCTTGGAGTCCGGCCGATGATGATAGTTCGGCTATCCGGACACCCCCTAGTCCAGGACTCCCTCACCTACTATTATACTTGGTCTTAGTCGCACGACCGACCTGATATGCTCTACCCTAGCCGCCGCTGTATCATATGGTTTCACACCGCTCTAGATCTTAGCGCCACCACACAATTCTTCTCCATCCCTCCTTCCGGCATGTACCGCGAGAAGGGACAGCAGTCCTCCGAACCCCGCCTTTCATGATCCTGTATGGGAGAGGGGCGATCAGGTTTTTGGGGAGCACACTCCTGTGACTGGTGCCAGCGACGACTTCCTCAACGACTTCCTTCTTCCCTGACCTCGGTAACCTCTTCATCAAGGACATGAGTGACAACATCAACCATGACGGTTCTGCTCCCGCTGTATAGTATGTGGTTCTGTCCTCCTGGTTTAGTCCACATCATAACTTTGATATTTGCAATTGTCGTCATGATCTATTTACTGCTGATTCGTATTAAATCTCATAGTAAATTTCTCATATATTCAAAATTCCAATCCAAAAACCTGATTATAGGCAATTTACTCTGAGTGGTTTTGCTGCGCTTTTGAAGCCGCCTAGTTTTAAGGGGGTGCAATATAAAAGGTGGCGTACAAGAGCAGTATATTGGTTTTTGATCATGTACTGCTATGACGCCACTAAGGGTAAGCCTGAGGGAGATCTTAATCCTACACAACAAGAATCTTTTGAGAACATGGATACCGTCTTCAAAGCCGCCATGCTGAGTGTTCTTGGCGATTCCATTGAGGATTCATATATGTCATTTGACAGCGACAAAGACATGTGGGTTGCGCTCGAGGCCACGTTTGGGCCCTCGGGCGCTGGCAACGAGTTGTACGTCATGGAGCAATTCTGTGAGTACAAGATGACTGACGAGCGCTCTGTTGCCAGACAAATTTGTTGCTGGGACCATCATTGCCAAGCTTCCACCTTCGTGGAACGATTTTGCTACTTCTCTGAAAAACAAGAGACATGATTTTTCTGTTTTGGATCTCATTAGCACTCTTGATTTTGAGCAGAAGGCGAGAGCAAAAGACACACGTGCTCCGGTCGTTGAGGGAGCTTCTAGTGCCCACATGGTACATGAGAAGAACTTCCAACCCAACCAGCCCTAAAACAACAAGAACAAATCTCAGGGGAAAGGAAAGTTTGATGCAAAGAACAAGCCATCACATTCTACCAATTTCAAGAAGAATTCTCATAGCGGGAAGGGATACAAACCTCAATTTTGGTAGCACCTCACAAAATATATATGGATGCATCTACCTGCTGTCAGCTAACCTCATGATGCTCCAAGTATTCTTACATTCGTAACTAGGTACAATGACCACCGCAAGATGAAATTAGCTTATTCGTACATTGACTTGCTGAATGCAATGCAGAACGATCCTGTCATGTGTGGAGGAGCAAACAAGCAGTGCAGCGGAAGGTAGAAATCAACCAAGGACTTATGAAATTATATATAATGTTCCTCAGGCAGGTCATTATCCCCTTCGTCCAGATGATCGTGTTTTGTCATGTCGAGCTATTGATATGTGCTACTGTTTTGCAACACCGTTTAAGTATCGCTACTGTTTTCCTATCTTTTCAGATTCAGGACAATGAAGATGATTTCAGGGGAACTGCACAATATGGACTCATGTTGAGTCATCTCTATTGCCTCATGTGTTTGCTGTAAATGTGTCAGCATCCATTGCAATGCAAAAGAAGAGAGCGGTTCTTGGGAAAAAGCGAGTAGTTAGTGCAGCGGGCCTTATAAACACGAACAACTCGCTCTCCCGCTTCCGTCTCCCCCCAATTCCTTCCGCTCCACAATCTTCCTCACTCGTCTAGAAAACCCCCGCCCACCTTCTTCCTCACTCGTACAGAAAATGCCTGCTCCTCTTCTTCCACTCTATAGAAATCCCCAGCCCTCCTTCTTCCCCACTCGCACATCCACTAGGCTCGTCTCTGGCTACTCTGCTCAAACCCGTGAGCTCGGCGTAACGCCCACAAGGAAAATGGAGTCGGCTGGCCCCAGTGTCAAGAAGATGAGGCTCCCGTTAGTGGCGACACCGGTTCTAGATCTAGCACCCGGTAGCGCAAGGAGAAGCAGCGAGCCCCCCCCCCACCCGGATCCGAGGAATCGGTAGAATCTCCGATGGACCAGATCAGTGATCTCCCGGATGTCATCCTTGAGGAGATCATCTCGCTTCTCCCCACCAAGGATTGCTGCCGCAAACAAGTCCTCTCAACTCAGAGGCGCCCTCTATGGTGCATTGCGCCCCTCAATCTCGATTGTCGTCAGATATCTGTCCTTCCTGAATTTGATCTCCTTAGAGCCATCGTCTCTTCTCACCAGTAGGGCCCTGTTCAATGATTCTGCATTCCGACATGCTACCTGCTGTCCATACCTGGCATGGTGGACGCTTGGCTGACATCCCCTGAATTCAGAAAACTCTAGCAGTTTGAGTTGTACCATTACCACAAAAGTTTCATACCACGAACACACCAAGAATTTGTGCCCACACCACCGTTGTCCATCTCGCAGTTTTCCTCCTCTCTCTACACCGCCACCTTCGCCTGGTGCCATCTACCAGACTATCTAGTACAAATGCTTCGACTCCCACTGCTAAAAAAAACTTTCACTTGTGGTGGTTTATCTGTCAGAGGCCTCACTACACAGCATCATCCACTCCAGTTACCCTGCCCTGGAGCGCTTGCTGATTGTTTTGGGATTAGAAATCCGTATCAGTTGTCCCCAAATAAAGTCGCCTCACCTTAAAAGCTTTGGAATTTGTTTTGAAGGACAGCAACTCATCATCAAAGATGCCCCTTCACTTCAAAGGTTGCTCCTTGATAATTGTTATAGACCTTCACAAATAACTATCGTCTCTGCGCCCAAACTAGAGACCTTGGGTGTAATTCATGACCCGTTTAATGATCACAAGGAGTTGCTGTTTGGCTCCTCACCTTTTCAGGTACCGTATATTATCATCTACACATTTGTAATCATAAGCTGCATTTTTCATTTGTGCGCATAAGTTTTATATCATCTTGGAGTACACTTTGGGTACTAATATTATGTTATATGCTCAATGAAGAGTTCGTCCATTGATAGCCTATCAATGTTGTTGGATTCTTTCAAGATCAGATATATCAGAATGTTTAGTTTTGATCTGAACATAATTATTGGCTTGCTGTGATGCTTTCGATCTCTAGAGAATTTATATAAGAGGTGATGAATTCATGCACATTGAAAGCCCATATATATTGTACTAGAATTAACTGTTCAACTATCGTTCTTTCGACATACTCTTTTTTCAGACCTTAACTATTTTCAATCTTCATGTCTACTTAGGCAGAACGACATGGAGCAAAACATATAACCAATCGGTGGCATAATAAGCACTAGGATTTTCTCAGTTCTCATGACAGTCCTTTGAGGACAATAACGATGGAAGGATATGCATCCAACCAGGCAAACAGAAGCTTTATCACATTCTTCCTGTTGAATGCGAGGTTACTATTGTCCAAGAGTCTTAATTTTTACCGCAAGAGATTTCTCACGGACGGACATGTTGAACAGCAAAAAAAAAGAAATTTCAGGTGGACAAATGGGCTTCTAAACGTGCTCGGCTTCTATTTAAAACAAGTTGTAGTCATCCTGAAATAAAGTTTTTGCACGGGATGTTGATTTTATGGATCAGACCGATCCATTTGTTTGTGACTGCAAAAAAGAGTGGTTGGGTCAGATGTCACGGACGGACATTCAATCTGGCTTTTTATACGATTTGTATGCTTCAGTTGCATGTTGTTGCCCTCGTACTCTCCTCCACCTGCCACTACACTGCCGCATCTTCCATGGCTGCTATTCATTCCCGTCCGAGGCCTCGCCTTCATTCTCCGCCTTGGTTCGCTCGCTGTGCCCGCCACCGTCTGGCATTGTCAACATGGTCAACAACCAAGAGGAATCAGGAGATGACTGTACATGGAGAGGCTGGCGGTAGGGACCCAGCAGGGTCATTGCATTTTGCAAGCAGGTGCCTCGTTATTACAAGCCAAAAAATACTTCCTCCTAATTGTTTGGCAACTAGGTCCTACACCATTGTCAATGTAGTCAATAAACGAGAAAATTACACAACAAGTGGATAACACCAGGGACCCAGCAACTCGCCCAGTTGTTTTTTAGTTTCAGAGACGGAGCTCAAGTGGGCGCTGTGCGGGGGCTGTGGCCCATCTAGCCCATGCTTACGCTTTTATTAAGCACATGACGAGCCCAGTTGATATATTTTTTCTTTCTGAAAATGGCTAGCCCAGTTCTTTTTTTGGAGAATACCAAAACTGAGGCCTACTTGCTTTTCTCAGCCCTGCTGGGCTACAAATCTTTGAAGACAAGGAGGGATGTAAGTAGTAAGAAATGGTCTTCCCCCGAAAATGGGCTATAAGTTGTAAGAAATGGGCTGTAAATTTTTAAACCAAAGCCGACCGGCAATTGCATTAAAATATCATTTTTTTCAGGATTTCTCTACTCTCTACTCTTATAAAAACCAAAGCCAACTGGCAATTACATTAAAATATCATCTTTTCTCCCACAAGATAAACTACTCATACAAATGCATCTTCATGTTCCGTGCAATGAACGGGCATCTTGCTAGTTAAGATTCTAAATTTCATTCCTTTTTTTTTTGCAAAGAACTTTTTTTTGAATTTTATTTTGATATAATTTTTTGAAAAATAGTTTTAACGTTACTCGAAATTTCGTTATTAAAAGAGTTCGGACCCCACCAAAATATGCAAAATTTCGTTGAGTTTTTTTAGCAGTGCCTAGAATATATGGTCTATAATGCTAATAAAAAGAATACGGGCTTCAAATATCCTTAAGAATTAGCAAATGGGCTGTAAATTATTGAAAATAATGGCTAATGGGTTGTATGTGGTTTTCCATTGATTTGGAGGCTGACTTCTGGGCCTACTAGGTTGACGATGACGTTGTCCTAATTTTTTTTGACGCGTATGCAAGGCTTTGTCAACTTAGTCAACACACAGCAGTGACTGTTGGATGTCCATCCAACGGCCGCCATGCTTCTTCAATCTCCGATCTTCTTGCTCCAGTTGCCCAAACCAGCGCCGGCGGGACTGCCTGCTCCCTCCTCCCATGGCTGGTTGTGCTGCCGCCAGGCCATCCCTCGAACCACCCACACATCCTATTATTTTCCAGTGACGTCGGCCTCACCCCGCAGCCGACCAGTCAGCGCTCGTACTCCCCTCAGCGTGGGCATCGGCTGCGGTGGCTTCGCCGGCTCCGGGTGGTTCCCTTCCTGGGCCTCGCCATCGTCCATCGCGTTTGTGCTCTTGGCGCGGCAAGGTTAACATGGTCAACAAACAATAGCCATCAGAAGAGGCTGACAGTAGGGGCCCACACAGGGAAATGCCTCCTTATTATGCGCAAAATAATGATTCCTCCACCTGATAGCTGGGACCCACTGGAAGGGCCTTTGTATTTGGCGAAAAAACGTTCCATCCACTGTCACCTCGGACCCACCGGAAGTGCCTCCTAATTATGCACAAAAAAATGAATACTCCCTTGCTAGCTGGGACCCACCTTGGTGGGAGGTTGACTTGTGGGCCTACTAAGTTGACGGGGATGGAGGGCTTTGTCAACTTAGTCAATATGAACGATTCTAGCTCCAGTGATCGTATGATGTCCATCCAACGGCCGTAGTGCCTATTCAACCTCTGGTCTTCGCGCTCTAGCCGCCCAAAGCAACGCCGGTCATGCCGCAAGCTCCTGCCTCCCGGGGCCGGCTGTGCTGCCATGGAGGCCTTACCTCCCCCTACTATTCCCACCACTGGCTAGGCCCTGCGGTGATGACAGCCTCACACCGCAGCCGAACCAGTGAACCCTCGTACTCCTCTTCACACGGGCTTCCACTGTCGCGTGTTCCCCGGCTCCGCGTCGTCCCCTTCCTAGGCCTTGCCATCATCCACCGCCCTGGTGCTCTCGGCGCGGCGTGGTCAATGTGGTCAAGGAATGACTTCCATCGGAAGAGTACTGTACATGGAGAGGCTGATAGCTAGGTCAACGGCGGCCGCAAGGAAGTGCCTCCTTATTACATACAAAATAATTATTCCTCCATCTAATACCTGGGACCCACCGGACGGGCCACCGTATTTCGTGAAAAAAACATTTCCTCCTGACTGCTGGGACCCACCGGCTACATCTTCGCATGCAAGGAAGTGCGTCCGGGCAAAACAAATGATTCACCCCCCTGACTGCTGGGACCTACCAGCTACATATTCGCATGCAAGGAAGTGCCTGGCAGTTGGGACCCACCTGGTCGAAGCGTATGTAGCGTTGTCATTCTGGTCGCGAATGTGTACGTACATACTGGTGGATGTAGAGGCGCGCACGTGTCGTAGTAGAGGCACGCACGTAGCATGTACACGTATGTACAGCGGCCAGTGTGCAAGAAAGAAAATACGGCCACATTCGTACATACGGATGGGGTCTCGAACGCCTACTCGCGCATATGTACGGCCAGGGCTCGTGTACGTGGCTGGTTCAGAATGGAGAAACTGTGTCGTCATCGTGTTCATGGGGAGGCAACGGATTGCGTCGTGTTCACCGGGAGGCAACGAAACACGTGGGAGCCAACCGTCTTGGACGGAACAACCGATGGGAACGAGGCCTGGCATACCGCAGAACAGAGGAAACGACCTTGTGTTCGACCGGGCACGTTCAACACAGGATCCTGTTCATCGGGAGGGGTCTGGCGTACCGCAAAACGGAGGAAACGGACTTGCATTGGACCTCCTATGGTCGAAACGGGGTCCTGTAGATCCGGAGGGGTGTGGCTTACCGCAAAATGGAGGAAACCGACTTGTGTTGGAGCGCTACGGCCGAAACGGGGATCCCGTTCATCGGGAGGGGGTGTGGCGTACCGCAAAACGGGACTCCACGGGATACTGTTCATCTCCGCCGTCGACCTCCTCCAGCCTCCACGGGATATTGTTCGTCCACTGTCGACCCCCTCCAGCCTCCACCTGCGACTGTTCATCCATGGGCTCCTGTTCATCCAGCCTCCACCGCGCGCTACTCCACCGGTTACTGTTCAACCTACCCTCTCCACGGGCTGCTGTTCAACCACCCCTCCACGGGCTACTGTTCATCCATCCCTCCACAATCTACTGTTCATCTAGCCCTCCACGGGGTCATCCTGTTCATCCAGCCCTCCACGGGTCCTGTTCATCCAACCCCAACCGGCTCGATCGATCGGGGTCCTGTTCATCCAGAGGTAACACCATGTGGTCCTGTTCATCCACCCCTACTGGGAACTGTTCATCCAAACCCCCCTAGCAACGCTCGCTGTTCATCCAGAGGCAACATTGATCGGCTTAGCAAAGGAATCGCTCGATCGGGTTCAGTTAACAGCCATCGATCGATCGCCCGGGTTCAGTAATGCGTAGCCTGCAGTGCAATCGCTCGGGTTCAGTAGGCGAACGCCTCGCTCGGGTTCAGTTAGGGCCCAACGCCTCGCACCAACGCGCATACAGTACAAGCGAAACACACATCGCTCGCCCCCGACCACCCACCGTAACAGGGAACTCCCTGATATTTTCCTCGCCCTCGCTTCTACCATGGTTTTTTTCCGTCATGGACGGCCCAAAGAATGTCATGCAACTGCTTCTCCGGCCTGCCCAGGATGAAAATCCCATTTTATGTCATGATTTTTTGTCATAGAAGTAGGAGCCCACCACATCTATGATGATACCGGGTTTTGTCATAATTATCGTGATAGAAGTGTCATAAGTATGACAAATTTTTTTTGTTCGGCCCAAAATGTCTCGGATGTGTCTTTCTTTTAGTGCGTATCAGCATCCCCAAGATTAATTCCTACTCGTCTTCGAGTAGGTAAATGATAAAAGAAATAATTTATGAAGTGTGAATACTAGCAAAGTTTATAAGTTTGATCAATCATAATTTCAATCACTTTTCCTACCATCATAACAACAATTCTTTCTTATAAAACTTCTCATGTTATAGTAGCAAACAATTCACATATTAAGGTCCGAACAATGAATTTTCTTGAAACTCAACAACCTATGTTCTTAGTCACCAAGCGATTGCAATTCAACTTATTCAACAGAGTCTAAGTAAGAGCTCCACATACTCAACCATCATATAGTCTTCTATGATAGCTAACACTCACCGCATACACATGAGCAAAACGTTTGGACTGGACACATAGAAAGATAGGGGCTTATAACTTCGCCTCCCAACATATTCACATTTGGGTGATGTCAACAATAATAACTCATGCTACCCGTATCCAACTAAATGTATGTGCCTAGATGTTTCCTCACCACATGATGGTTGCCGAAGGAGAAAAATAAAAAGGAATACAGAGAAAAACTTTGACTCTTTGCATAAAAGTAAATACATAAAAGTAAAAGATAGTCCCTTCGCAGAGGGAAGAAGAGGTTGCTATGCGCTTATTTGTTTGTATGCTCATCCCCTTAGTTCAAAATAACATCACGTTATATTGCCCCTTATGATAGCCACCTTTATTATGCAGTCTGTCGCTTTAATTCTTTGCCATCACAAGTTCGTACAACGCTTAACTTTCTCTTACACTAAATGATCTAACACTTTTAGAAGCAATTTTTATTGCCTTATTGCACCGATGACAACTTACTTGAAGGATCTTGCTCAATCCTCAGGTAGGTATGGTGGACTCTCAAAACAAGATTTGGGTTCAAGGGTTCCTGGATGCACAAGTAGTATCTCTACTTTGTGTGGAATTTTTGGCTAGCAAAGATGGGGGGCAAGTCTATGACAATATAACTTCTATGTGAATATGGACAAACATAAATCATTATGTTGTCTTCCTTGTCCAACGTCAACAATTTTGGCATATAATATTTTGATGGGGGCTCACAATCACAAAAGATTTCCAAGATAGTGTATTTTCATGTGAAAGTTCTCTTCCTTATACTAATTATTCGTGAATTGCTTGTATGACCAATATTGTGATTGTCAAGCCTCAAAAGATTTGACTTTCTAAACCCAATGTGAAGCTACCACTAGGCATGATATGGTTTCAACTTCATGATATTCAATTCATTCAACAATTTACTCATAGGATATAAGTGAAGCATAAGAGTAAATGAAAAGTTACTCCAAAAAGATATAAGTGAAGCTCAAGCGAGTAGTTATGTAAATGGGTAGCTATTTGAGGACTCTCTTTTATTTAAAACTTTCAGATATAAGTATTTTATTAAAACAGCAAGAAAAATAAAATAAAATGACATTCCAAGAATAGCACACATCATGTGAAGGAGCAAAAACTTAGGCTCAACCGATACTAACCGATAATTGTTGAAGAAGAAAGGTGGAATGCCTACTGGGCATCCCCAAGCTTAGATGCCTGAGACTTATTGAAATATTAGCTTGGTATGCCTTGAAAATCCCCAAGCTTGAGCTTTTGTGTCTCCTTAATTCCTCTTATATCACAGTTTCCCTAAATCTCAAAAACTTCATCCACACAAAACACAACAAGTACTCGTGACATAAGTTGGTATAAGTCAGTGCAAAACCTTATCGTTCTTTGCAGTAGCAAATCACTAAAATTATTATTCAACATTGCATACTAAATTCCTCTGAATATTTAGTACTCCTATCCTCAAAATAGAATCATTAAACAAGCAAACATATGAAAACATAACAGCAATCTGCCAAAACAGTACAGTCTGTAAAGAATGCAAGATTCATCATACTTACCTAACTCCAAAAATTATGAGAAAAATACTACACTGTAGAAAATTTATCAGAGCTTATTTTTCAAAGAAATTCAACAATTTATCATATTCTGACTTTTCTAGGGAATTGTTTTAACATCGATAAACTTTCTGTTTTCACACAGCAACAAGTATACTTGCAAAATAAGCATGGAAAAGGCTATCATCGCCACTTTTATTGAAATAAAAGATGTAGAACATTATTCTAAATAACAGTAATCAAATCCAAGAAAAATAAATTGACACTCCAAGCAAAACACATATCATGTGACGAATGAAAACATAGCTCCAAGTGAGGTTACCGATAATGTTGAAGACGAAAGAGGGGATGCCTTCCGGGGCATCCCCAAGCTTGGTTGCTTGGATCTTCCTTGAATCTTACCTTGGGGGTGACTTGGGATTCCCCAAGCTTAGGGTCTTGTCACTCCTTATTCTCCTCATATCGACATCTCACCCAAAACTTGAAAACTTCAATCACACAAAACACAACAGAACCTTGTGAGATAGGTTAGTATGATAAAGAGCAAACCATTTCACTTTTGGTACTATCAAAGACAAGATTCATAATTGTTTCTACACAATTCCTACTGCAGCATATCATTTACACAATTTATATTGAGCAATATAAGCCATAGAAACAAGCAAACAAGCAAATATGCATTGAGAATAGAATCTGTCAAAAATAGAACAGTCAGTAGTAATCTGTACTCAAACCATACTTATGGTACACCAAAAGTTATGGAAAACATTGTACCACGTGATAAATTTGTATATTAATCTTCTGCAAAAAGAATCAACCCAAAATCACTCTTCTATTAAAAATGAGAGCTATTTTCGTGAGCGCAAGAGTTTCGGCTATTCAGCAAGATGAAATCAACTATCACCCAACATGATCCCAAAGGCTTTACATGGCACTTTATTGAAACGGAGACAATAAAACATGATTACTACAGAAGACTAATCATGTGAACATACAACAATAGTAGGTAATAGTGTTGGGTTGTCTCCCAACAAGCGCTTTTCTTTAATGCCTTTTAGCTAGGCATGGTGAGTTCAATGATGCTCGCATAAAAGATAAAGATTGAAACATAACAAGAGCATCGTGAATCATAAGTTCGTCTCTCATATAATTTTCAGTAGCATCATAAATATATTCATCCAGATAACCATCACATAAAGCATTCTTTTCATGATCCAAAAGCATAGATAATTTATTACTCTTTATGGCATAAATGTCATCATAATAATCATCATAAGTAGCAACTTTGTTCTCATCATAGTCAATTGAAACCTCTTTAAAAATAGTGGATGTATCACTAAATAAAGTCATGGCCTCTCCAAATCCACTTTCATCAATATTGTAATAAGATTCAACACCCTCCAAAATAGTGGGATCACTACTAGCTAGAGTTGACACTCTTCCAAACCCACTTTCATCATTGTAATCATCATAAATAGGAGGCATGCTATCGTCATAATAAATTTTCTTATCGAAAGTAGAAGGAATCAAAGGATCATATTCATTATGCAAAGCATACCCAAGCATAGGACTAGCATTATTTTCAGCAAATAAATCTTCAAACATTTCATACTCATCAAACATGGCATCCCCAAGCTTGTGGTTTAGCATACCATCATAATCATTCTTATCAATAGCATGAATGGCACCAATAATATAGCAAACATTATTATCATATTCTTCCAAGCAAGTGCCAAAAATATTTTTAGCATCATAAGAGACATCATTGTCTTCCCAATCATAATCATCACAACAAGTAGTAGGCATGACAAAATCATACTCAATATCATCATCCTCCATCAACATATTTTATTCACTTTCATGCGGCACAATGGTGATAGGAGAAATATTACTTGGGAGAGGTACCTTTTTACCTCTAATTTTTCTTCTTTTCTTTTTCTTCTTCACCACCTCACATGTGGGTTTAATCATTTTTTCCGAGCAACTTGTTGAAGAGGTTGATTGGATATGAAGCTCCTCCTCGTTACCTGATTCATCATAAACACTAGGAGGGTATTGGGAAATATTTTCCCTTTCATTAGTACTCTCTTCAGTCTCTATTTGATTTCTTGTCTTTAGATAGTTGGCAATATAAGTATTCTCAATGCAATTTACCGCACAAAACATTTAAATTTCCTCTAGATCAAAATCAAGAATTCTATTGAGATTAATTTTGGAAGATCCTTAGTTATACGTTTAATTTCTTCATACCCCCAAAGAAGACTAAGCTCTTTATGATGCTCAAGGGTAATCAAGTTATCACAATTTTTTGACACAATTTTATCATGAAACAAATAGCATTGGAGCTTTAAATAACCACGTTCATTGCAAAGTTCACAAGGATGGCGAAAGATATTTATGCTTCTTACAAAGTTCACAAGGATGGTGTGTGTGTACTCCCAATTTACTCCGCAAAAATTGACATTCTTATAGGAGACATCATTATCATGGATAGTACACTCATCATTAGCATTTTGGATATTCAAAGAATTCATACTAAGAACATTGCCATCATGCTCAACATTCATGACAATCATTTTATTAAATTCTTCTTCTATCAAGTGAGCACAATTTTCCAAACCATCATTTTCAAGAAAGATATTATAAAGATGTCAGGACCCCGACTCGATGTCACATCGATCTAGCCGGTAACACCTCATATCACTTTGCGGCCTCACGCACGGTATCCCCACGGGTGTCGCCTTACCTTTGCCCGGGACCGTTTGCGCCTTTTGGCTCACGTATATGATAGTGTCGCTAGCATCCATATGATAAAGAGCCCGGGCTGACATGACTAGTCGTAAACCCAAAGTGGCACAGACTTACAGGGACAGGCATCCATGACCCAGCTTCGAACGTGTCGGTCATCAGCAAGTGAGTCCGGGCTGTAGCACTGGGCTAGCAGGACTCCGGTAAACCGGACTGTAGCGGGCTAACAGGACTCCGGTACTCAAAGCGTGACATTTCCCAGAAGGGACAGACACAGGAACGAAGAAGGACACATGCCGGCCAGCCTAAGTGTTCCAGAGCAGTAGCAAGCTACCATGGCTCAGCGGTAACACTAGGAGACATTTCCCGGTAAGAGAGGCTACTAAAGATAAACAACTAGATGGTCAGATCCCACACATACCAAGCATTTCAATCATACACACAATATGCTCGATATGTGCAAATACAACGAAGCATCACAACATGACTCTACGACACAAGTACTTTATTTAAGGCTCAGGGAGCCATACATAACATACACAAAGGTACGGGTCTCATGACCCAACATACAAATCATACAGTCATACAAACCGGCAGCGGAAGTATCTTGTCTGAGTACAGACAACTAGTAAAATAAAAGAGGCTTGGGAAGCCTAGCTATACTACAAGGTTCTTCACAAGCTCAGGGTCACCACCTGGGTCTTTAGCCTACTCGTTGATGTCAACGTCTACATAGAACCCATCAGAAGGGGTTGCAGCGTCTTCTGTAAAAAATGTAGATTATAGCAACATGAGTACAAAGGTACTCAGCAAGACTTACATCAGATCCTACATACATGCTTAGTATCAAGAAGGGTTGGTGGAGTTATTGCAGCAAGCCAGCTTTGACTCTTGGCTAGACTATCCTACGATACTCCAACTTGAAATGGTTTTGCGCACACGAGTCCACTACTCACCACTTCAATACACTACCGAGGATCCACCTCCGTCTTCCTACGGAAGAGCCATCCTCGGCACTCACACTTATCTTGAGGCTTTTAACAGATTCCATTTACTTGTCTATGAACTGTATAGGCAACCAAGTAGTCCTTTACCGCGGACGCGGCTATTCGAATAGATTATGATAACCCTGCAGGGGTGTACTTCTTCATACATGTTTCCACCACTTAGCGTCTGCACACGACAGGTGCTCGGCAGACTTCAAGCGAAAGCCGACGTGGGTGTAGACCACGACCTACCTAAACACTTAAGCCTCTAGTCCAGGTTTATCGCCTATTCAGGTTCCATCCGCGGGGAGTCCGGCCGGGGTTTCCCATACGGTCCCGAACGATGTGAACAGGGTTCCCGAGATACCTAACGGGTATTCGGTACACCCGGCCACGTACCTACCGCATCACAGCCCACCCCTACGGTCAGCGCTGTCCACGGCCTCCAGTAGGCTACAAACACCAGAAACTACTTGCAACTCCTGGACAGAGAGCTAGGGTGAATAAGAAGTCGAGCGGGGTCATATTTCAGGGCCCAATGCATGGTAGTAGCTGTGTCTTAAATCACGCATACAGATCTCAGTGCTTAAGGTCGGCTTCAATGAAACAACCCACCATGTACTCCTACATGGCCTCTCATCGATACCTTTACCAAATCGTGTTCACCACACCACTCTCATTACCGACATAATCATTTCACTCTAGCCCATCACCCCGATGAACCAGACCTGACACGACTCTAAGCATAGCAGGCATAGCAAGGTAGGAACAACACATACATATGGCTCAATCAACTCCTACACATGCTAGTGGGTTTCATCTAGTTACTGTGGCAATGACAGGTCATGCAGAGGAAATGGGTTCAACTACCGTAGCACACAGCAGTTTGAATCGCGTTGTCTTAATGCAATAAATAGAGCAGGAGCGAGAACATGGGATTGTATCGATATGATCAAATGGTTGGTTGCTTGCCTGATGGTTCGATGCACTGATACGGTTCTTCGTTAGGGTAATCACGGTATTCCTCGGAGGCAGAACCTGTCGCAAGGACACCGATACACCACCATCACCAAACAATGTGCAACAATATGATGCATGCATGAAACATGGCAATATGAGTGTGTTAGGCTAATGCAACTAAAACCAGAAGGGTTTGAACAAATTTGAATCAAAGATTCAAATTTCAAACTCAAACATGGCCTTTTAAGGTGCTTTTCCTTGTTCTGTTTAAAACATCAATTTAACTTAATTGATCATGCATGAAAATAGTACAGATGGATAGATTGGATTTTTCTGATCATTTTTCATATATAATTTGTCCAATTTGGAGTTACAGAATAAAAGTTATGAATTTTTGAAGTTTAAATTATATTCTGGAATTTCCTGATTTAAATTAAAACCAGAAAATCAATTATTGCGTCAGCCTGACATCAGTGTGACGTCAGCAGGTCAACGGGACAGGTCTGGGTCAAACCTGACAGTGGGTCCCGCATGTCAGGGTGATTATTTTAATTAAATTTAATTAAAACTAATCCTGTTTAATTAACAGGGCTGGGCCCCACCTGTCATTGACTCAGGGAAGTCAACCAGGGCCCACCCGTGGTCAAACCCGGGTCGGCTGCACCGGCGTTTAGCCGCCGGCGAGCCCGACGCGGCGGCGGGAGTGGTTTTGGCCATTTCGGCCTCCAAATGGGCCGCGGAGACCACCGGAGTGGAGCTGAGGACAAACCGCAGCTCTTGGCGGAGTCCGTTGGGGTCGGGGTGGCCGGAGTTGGCACCGGCGACGACCTTGGCGGCCACCGGGGTTCGGCCGAAGACGAACTTGACGCTAGAGGGGTCGGTGAGGCTCGGGGAGTGGCTAGCTAGATGCTAAGTGACACGGTGAGCATGATGGACACCAGTTTGTGACCGGAGGATGACCGGGAGCACGTCGGCGACGAGCTCCACGGCGGTGGGTGCGGTTGAGCTCCGGGAGGTTGCTACACGGCTCGGGAGCAAGAACGGAAGGGAGGGGAAGATGGCTAAGCTCACAGTGAGTGCGACGGAGTCCTTGGTGCGGCCGGAGATGGACCGGAGCGACGACGGCGTTGAAGGGGATCTCCGGCGATGATGAGCTCGGGCGAGGTCGGTGCGGTGGTCTCGGGCGTTGCGAGCGCTCGGGGCTCGGCTGCTCGATGAAGTGGACAGCGGCGGAGCTCCTGGACACGGTGGCACGGCGTGGGGTGGACGGAGGGCGTGGCTACGGCGAGGGGGTGGCGGCGATGGCGTCGGCCATGGCTGGGGCGTGCGAAGGGGAGGAGCTGGAGAGGAGAGGGGGTGTCTGGGGGGTTCGGGGGAGAGAGGGAGGCTGATCCACGGTGTTAGCCGGGCGAGGGAGGCGGCGAGGCGGCGAGCAGGTGCGTGGCACCCATGCGGTGCTCGCCGTCGAGCACCTGCCTGCCTGCCTGGCCGGAAGCAGCTCGCTGGCGCGGTGCTGGGCTGGGCCGGCAGGTGGGCCGGGGCAGGCGCCAGGTAAGTTTTTCCCTTTTTTTGTGTTTCTGTTTTTATTTAATATAACTGCAACTTTGTTTGAATTTAATAAAATACCTAGGCAACTTCAAAAATCACCAAATTACTCCTGGTCCATAGTTGGATTATTTCCAACATGAAACATTTTAGTTTGGAGATATTTGAGCATTTAAATATTTTATATAATTTTAAATGCCCAAATTCAAATATTTATGATTTAATTCAAAAACCCTAAGATGGCCTAGGAAAATGTGCACCACTTTTGGCAGAGGTTCTGAACCAAGACAAAAATGATGGGCATTTTAGAAGGGCATTTCAGGTTCATTGAAAATTATTTTAGTAAACCCTAGTTGGTTTCAGAGGGGACTGGGGGTTCTGTCATCCCCATTTCAAGTTTCTGATGAAAGAGTAAACATGATGCAACACTCTAATGCATGACTAGGTAGGGTGTGACAACTCACCCCCACTCAAAAGAATCTCGTCCCGAGATTTGGGTTCCTCCGGGAAGAAGGCGGGGTACTCAAGTCGAAGACGATCCTCCCTTTCCTAGGTTGCTTCATCCTCAGAATGGTGCGACCATTGAACCTTGAGAAACTTGATATTATGACGTCGAGTGGTACGCTCGGCCTGATCGAGGATACGAATGGGGTACTCTCGATATGTAAGATTATCTTGGAGATCAAGCGTTTCGTAGTCCACTCCACGGATAGGATCCGAGAAGCAACGCCTGAGTTGAGAAACGTGGAAGACATCGTGGACTCTGGAGAGATGCGGAGGTAGTTCCAATTGGTAGGCAACTTCCCCTCGTTTGGCGAGAATGCGAAAAGGTCCAATGTAACGAGGAGCCAATTTGCCTTTGATACCGAAACGATGGGTTCCCTTCAGAGGGGTGACCCGAAGATAAGCCTTCTCGTCAACCTCGAAAGTCATAGCCTTATGTTTTCGGTCATATTGACTCTTTTGACGAGACTGGGCTGTTTTCAACTTTTCACGAACGATACGAACTTGTTCTTCTGCTTCCTGAATCATATCCGGGCCAAAGAATTGTCTTTCCCCGGTCTCTGACCAGTTAAGGGGTGTTCGACACCGTCGTCCATAGAGAACTTCAAAAGGGGCTTTACCCAAGCTAGACTGATAGCTGTTGTTATAAGCGAATTCGGCAAATGGAAGGCACTTCTCCCAGTCCATCCCGAATGAGATAACAGAGGCTCGAAGCATGTCCTCTAGAATCTGGTTGACGCGTTCCACTTGACCGCTCGACTAAGGGTGGAAGGCGGTGCTAAAGGAGAGATGGGTTTCCATAGCATTTTGGAAACTTTCCCAAAATTGAGAGGTGAAAAGACTTCCTCGATCCGAGTTAATTTCCAAAGGAACACCATGGAGAGACACTATTCGGGAGATGTATAAGTCTGCCAGCTGACTAGCGGTTATACTCTCACGAACAGGTAAGAAATGGGCTACTTTGGAAAGACGATCGACCACGACGAAAATAGCATTATTCCCTCTCTTGGTCCTGGGAAAACCGGTAATGAAATCCATACCAATTTTATCCCATTTCCATTCAGGAATAGCTAGGGGTTGAAGGGTGCCAGCAGGCCGTTGGTGCTCTGCTTTTACACGTCGACAAACGTCGCAATTAGCAATATACTGAGCAATTTCTCTCTTCATCCTAGTCCACCAGAACCTCTGGCATAGGTCCTGATACATCTTAGTACTACCGGGATGAATAGTGAGAGGGGATTCATGAGCCTCCTTAAGGATCAACTGCCGTAGATGCTGGTTCTTGGGAACCACTAGACGGTTCTCAAAGTACACAACACCATGATCATTTGTGGAGAAACAACTAGCACCTCCGCTAGCAATGTTCTACTTGATCTTAGCTATTCCCTTATCTCGCTTCTGGGCAGCAATGATTTGATCCGTAAGAGTAGGTTTCGCCACCAAGGTGGAAAGAAATCCTTGAGGAACAATGTGGAGGTTAAGCTTCCGAAATTCCTCATGGAGAAGCGGTTGACTTTGTTGTAACATCAGATTGTTACAATAAGATTTACGACTTAGCGCATCAGCCATGACGTTGGCTTTCCCTGGGGTGTAGGTTATTCCTATGTCGAAATCTGTGATCAACTCGACCCAACGTCTTTGCCTGAGATTCAAATCCGGTTGGGTGAAGATGTACTTCAGACTCTGGTGATCAGTGAATATTTCGCAACGATTACCGAGGAGGTAATGTCGCCAGGTCTTAAGTGCATAGACTACAGCTGCAAGCTCTAGATCATGAGTAGGATAATTCTCCTCGTGTGGGTGCAATTGCCGTGAAGCATAGGCAATTACGTGTCGATCTTGCATGAGAATGCAACCTAGTCCTTGTCGCGAGGCGTCGCAGTAGATAACAAAGTCCTTAGAGAAATCTGGCGGTACCAGTACGGGAGCAGAAGTCAGGCGTCTTTTCAGTTCCTGAAAGTTGTGCTCACATTGTGGAGTCCATTCGAACTTCTTATCTTTCTTGAGGAGTTCGGTTAGAGGTTTAGCAACTTTGGAGAAGTTTTCGAGAAAGCGACGGCAATAGCTCGCTAAGCCTAGAAAACTCCGAACTTGCTTGACCGATTCAGGTGGAGTCCAGTTAAGGACGGCTTGAACTCGCTCAGGGTTAACAGCAATACCTTTACCAGATATTACATGACCCAGATAGGTCACTTCTGACAACCAGAATTCACATTTAGAAAATTTGGCATAAAGGCGATGCTCTCGAAGTTTCTGCAACACTAGCCTTAGATGTTCGGCATGTTCTTCCTCGTTCTTGGAGTAGATGAGTATATCATCGAGGTAAACCACGACGAATTTATCCAAATACTCCATGAAGATTTAGTTCATTAACCGAGAAAAGGTGGCTGGAGCGTTGGTTAATCCGAAGGACATGACGGTGTACTCGTATTGGCCATAACGAGTAACAAAGGCCGTTTTAGGAATGTCCCCGTTTCTGATTTTGATTTGATGGTAGCCCAACCTCAAATCCATCTTGGAGAAGACTGAGGATCCAGCGAGCTGATCATACAGGTCGTTGATCCTGGGAAGCGGATATTTGTTCTTGATTGTGACCAAATTGACAGGTCGGTAATCTACAACCATCCGGTCCGTACCATCATTCTTCTTGACGAATAGGACGGGACAAGCCCACGGAGAAGAGCTAGGTCGGATGAAACCCTTTTTCAAGGACTCATCGAGTTGTTTCTTAAGCTCGGCTAGTTCTAGGGGTGCCATCTTATAAGGTCTTCTAGCAATCGGAACGGTTCCTGGAATGAGGTCTATTACAAACTCAACATCCCTGTCAGGTGGAACACCTGGCAATTCCTCTGGAAAGACATCCGGGAAGTCACGGACTACCGGAACGTCCTCAAGGTCTGGCAAAGGGCTGGCGTTAAGAGAATATAATTGTCGCTTGGCTATTCGGGTCAAGACATTGACTATCTTTCCCGAAGGATGGGTGAGTTGAACAGTCCTAGAGAAGCAATCGATTTGGGCATGATGAGCCGACATCCAGTCCATACCCAGAATGATATTAATATCTGAAGATTTAAGGGCTATCAAAGACGCGAGGAAAACAAGTCTGTCGACTTGGATTTCATTTCCATGGCTTACTCTAGAAGTCTGCCATCTAGAACCAGGGGTAGAAATTTCCATAGTGGATGGCATGTCACAGAATGCAACGTTATGCAAACGAGCATAACTTTCGGATATAAAAGAATGAGAGGCTCCTGTATCGAAAAGAACAGATGCCGGGTGGCAGTTAACAAGAAGCGTACCGAGAACGACGTTGGGATCCTCTTGAGCTTCTTCGGCAGAGATACAGTTGACATGGCCACGTGAAGCGGTGACCGGCTTGGCGTGGAATATTTTTCCTGTCGGCTTGTCACGGCCAACAGCTTTAGCAGACTGGTTGGGGTTGGTCTGGGGGCACTCACGCATATAGTGACCAGATTCCCCACACTTGAAACAAGTCACGGAACTGGTACGTGGAGGAGCATTGTTAGTTGGACCCCCATAGGGCTTGGCTGGAGCATACTGTTGAACGGGGCGAGGCGCCTGGAAGGATGGCCTCGGTGTAAACCTGGGTGGCAGGGCGGTGTTGGGTACCCACACGCGGCGCTTCTGAGGACCAGCACCGGATGAGGAACCCATGTCACGGCCATGCTTGCGTGTTGCGTCATAGTCAGTCTGACCAGTTTCAGCACTGATGGCTTTGTTGACAAGTTTCTGGAAGGATGTGCACTCATGCAGACGGAGGTCGCGGCGAAGCTCAGGACTAAGGCCCTTACGGAACCTTGCTTGCTTCTTTATTCCATCGTCATACACACCATACAGGGTTTAGTACAAGACCAAACAAGTACTATTACGGTGAAAAGAGGATTACATCTCATCGGAGGCATTCCAAGCTCCTATACATTATTTTTCTACACCTCCGGAAGGAGTACAAACTAGGTCATATCCCACGAGTCACGCGGGACAATAGACGGCACAGCTAGTGCGAACTAGTGATACTACCACTGACTCAGACCGATCCGTAGTAGTCCTCGTAGAAGTCACCTCCATAGCCTGGAAGCTCAACATGATCATCCGGAAACAGACGATCTCGCGGAGCTTATGGACCATAGGGGCTAGGATGAGGCCTTGGACCAACAAACGGTGGCTTGCGGGGACCGCGAGGTGGGGTGATGCCTCCTACATCACGCCAAACCATCACGTCTGGCAGAGCAGATCTCACAGGATAGAGATCGCGCATATCTGAGAATCCAGCTTGCACCGCCGGCGCGAACCGAGTCAAAGTGGCCCAGTGGTCAGCACGGGTGTTGAAGAGCTCTAACCTTAAGGCCCGGTTTTCACGGTCCTTATCCTCGAGCATCTCAGCAGTGGTGCGAGTCCGTGAATCCTCCTGAGTGGGGTCAGCATAGATAGCCTGGAGATACCCTTGTGCTCCCGGAAGTGATCCTGGCATATACCGGAAATCAGAGTCCCGAAATAGACCAGATCTCACTCGCATAATGGTCATCATAGAGTAGGCGGCGTCCTGCACAGCCATCTCGATAGTAACCCCGAGTCCATAGGAGCAGTGAAGAGGCTCGGTGGATCCAGGATAAGATGGAAATATCCTGACAGTGCAGAGATACTGGCTTTGATTAAAGTCTCGGAATTGCTCTTCGACCGTGTACTCGGGATACCAGCGGTATCCAGCCTCAGTCATTACCCTGACCAACTTGGCAGTATGGCCGGGTACATCTAGGCATCGAGTCAGGCGAACCACTTGATTGAGGTCGCGAGTGGCCATCTGAAAGCATAATCATAATGCAAAGGCATTAGAATTCTAGCGAAATTTCGGCAGCATAACAGCTGTAAATGCTCAAGAAGGATTTTGAGACATTTGACAAAGGATTTCATACACACTCAGCATCATCATATCAAAGTTCTGAATCCATTCTAACAACATAATGTGGTAGTAGAACTGAACTAGGCTTGTATCCATCAAACTTATAAGGTACTACTGATTAGTAACACGTGATCCTGATAGAGAGAATAGATCCTAATTCCTTAACCCCCGGTAGAAGAATGGACTGACTCAGATCAGAATGTCATAAGATAAAGGAGTAAAAAGAGCCTTACGTTCCAACCCACAAACAATTCCCCTACATATAACTAAAGAATTTCTAGACTCAACATCGACCAGTTTGGCTTGGAGAACCTACAGGCAGTCCGGCTCTGATACCAACGCTGTCAGGACCCCGACTCGATGTCACATCGATCTAGCCGGTAACACCTCATATCACTTTGCGGCCTCACGCACGGTATCCCCACGGGTGTCGCCTTACCTTTGCCCGGGACCGTTTGCGCCTTTTGGCTCACGTATATGATAGTGTCACTAGCATCCATATGATAAAGAGCCCGGGCTGACATGACTAGTCGTAAACCCAAAGTGGCACAGACTTACAGGGACAGGCATCCATGACCCAGCTTCGAACGTGTCGGTCATCAGCAAGTGAGTCCGGGCTGTAGCACTGGGCTAGCAGGACTCCGGTAAACCGGGCTGTAGCGGGCTAACAGGACTCCGGTACTCAAAGCGTGACATTTCCCAGAAGGGACAGACACAGGAACGAAGAAGGACACATGCCGGCCAGCCTAAGTGTTCCAGAGCAGTAGCAAGCTACCATGGCTCAGCGGTAACACTAGGAGACATTTCCCAGTAAGAGAGGCTACTAAAGATAAACAACTAGATGGTCAGATCCCACACATACCAAGCATTTCAATCATACACACAATATGCTCGATATGTGCAAATACAACGAAGCATCACAACATGACTCTACGACACAAGTACTTTATTTAAGGCTCAGGGAGCCATACATAACATACACAAAGGTACGGGTCTCATGACCCAACATACAAATCATACAGTCATACAAACCGGCAGCGGAAGTATCTTGTCTGAGTACAGACAACTAGTAAAATAAAAGAGGCTTGGGAAGCCTAGCTATACTACAAGGTTCTTCACAAGCTCAGGGTCACCACCTGGGTCTTTAGCCTACTCGTTGATGTCAACGTCTACATAGAACCCATCAGAAGGGGTTGCAGCGTCTTCTGTAAAAAATGTAGATTATAGCAACATGAGTACAAAGGTACTCAGCAAGACTTACATCAGATCCTACATACATGCTTAGTATCAAGAAGGGTTGGTGGAGTTATTGCAGCAAGCCAGCTTTGACTCTTGGCTAGACTATCCTACGATACTCCAACTTGAAATGGTTTTGCGCACACGAGTCCACTACTCACCACTTCAATACACTACCGAGGATCCACCTCCGTCTTCCTACGGAAGAGCCATCCTCGGCACTCACACTTATCTTGAGGCTTTTAACAGATTCCATTTACTTGTCTATGAACTGTATAGGCAACCAAGTAGTCCTTTACCGCGGACGCGGCTATTCGAATAGATTATGATAACCCTGCAGGGGTGTACTTCTTCATACATGTTTCCACCACTTAGCGTCTGCACACGACAGGTGCTCGGCAGACTTCAAGCGAAAGCCGAAGTGGGTGTAGACCACGACCTACCTAAACACTTAAGCCTCTAGTCCAGGTTTATCGCCTATTCAGGTTCCATCCGCAGGGAGTCCGGCCGGGGTTTCCCATACGGTCCCGAACGATGTGAACAGGGTTCCCGAGATACCTAACGGGTATTCGGTACACCCGGCCACGTACCTACCGCATCACAGCCCACCCCTACGGTCAGCGCTGTCCACGGCCTCCAGTAGGCTACAAACACCAGAAACTACTTGCAACTCCTGGACAGAGAGCTAGGGTGAATAAGAAGTCGAGCGGGGTCATATTTCAGGGCCCAATGCATGGTAGTAGCTGTGTCTTAAATCACGCATACAGATCTCAGTGCTTAAGGTTGGCTTCAATGAAACAACCCACCATGTACTCCTACATGGCCTCTCATCGATACCTTTACCAAATCGTGTTCACCACACCACTCTCATTACCGACATAATCATTTCACTCTAGCCCATCACCCCGATGAACCAGACCTGACATGACTCTAAGCATAGCAGGCATAGCAAGGTAGGAACAACACATACATATGGTTCAATCAACTCCTACACATGCTAGTGGGTTTCATCTAGTTACTGTGGCAATGACAGGTCATGCAGAGGAAATGGGTTCAACTACCGTAGCACACAGCAGTTTGAATCGCGTTGTCTTAATGCAATAAAGAGAGCAGGAACGAGAACATGGGATTGTATCGATATGATCAAATGGTTGGTTGCTTGCCTGATGGTTCGATGCACTGATACGGTTCTTCGTTAGGGTAATCACGGTATTCCTCGGAGGCAGAACCTGTCGCAAGGACACCGATACACCACCATCACCAAACAATGTGCAACAATATGATGCATGCATGAAACATGGCAATATGAGTGTGTTAGGCTAATGCAACTAAAACCAGAAGGGTTTGAACAAATTTGAATTAAAGATTCAAATTTCAAACTCAAACATGGCCTTTTAAGGTGCTTTTCCTTGTTCTGTTTAAAACATCAATTTAACTTGTTTGATCATGCATGAAAATAGTACAGATGGATAGATTGGATTTTTCTGATCATTTTTCATATATAATTTGTCCAATTTGGAGTTACAGAATAAAAGTTATGAATTTTTGAAGTTTAAATTATATTCTGGAATTTCCTGATTTAAATTAAAACCAGAAAATCAATTACTGCGTCAGCCTGACATCAGTGTGACGTCAGCAGGTCAACGGGACAGGTCTGGGTCAAACCTGACAGTGGGTCCCGCATGTCAGGGTGATTATTTTAATTAAATTTAATTAAAACTAATCCTGTTTAATTAACAGGGCTGGGCCCCACCTGTCATTGACTCAGGGAAGTCAACCAGGGCCCACCCGTGGTCAAACCCGGGTCGGCTGCACCGGCGTTTAGCCGCCGGCGAGCCCGACGCGGCGGCGGGAGTGGTTTTGGCCATTTCGGCCTCCAAATGGGCCGCGGAGACCACCGGAGTGGAGCTGAGGACAAACCGCAGCTCTTGGCGGAGTCCGTTGGGGTCGGGGTGGCCGGAGTTGGCGCCGGCGACGACCTTGGCGGCCACCGGGGTTCGGCCGAAGACGAACTTGACGCTAGAGGGGTCGGTGAGGCTCGGGGAGTGGCTAGCTAGATGCTAAGTGACACGGTGAGCATGATGGACACCAGTTTGTGACCGGAGGATGACCGGGAGCACGTCGGCGACGAGCTCCACGGCGGTGGGTGCGGTTGAGCTCCGGGAGGTTGCTACACGGCTCGGGAGCAAGAACGGAAGGGAGGGGAAGATGGCTAAGCTCACAGTGAGTGCGACGGAGTCCTTGGTGCGGCCGGAGATGGACCGGAGCGACGACGGCGTTGAAGGGGATCTCCGGCGATGATGAGCTCGGGCGAGGTCGGTGCGGTGGTCTCGGGCGTTGCGAGCGCTCGGGGCTCGGCTGCTCGATGAAGTGGACAGCGGCGGAGCTCCTGGACACGGTGGCACGGCGTGGGGTGGACGGAGGGCGTGGCTACGGCGAGGGGGTGGCGGCGATGGCGTCGGCCATGGCTGGGGCGTGCGAAGGGGAGGAGCTGGAGAGGAGAGGGGGTGTCTGGGGGGTTCGGGGGAGAGAGGGAGGCTGATCCACGGTGTTAGCCGGGCGAGGGAGGCGGCGAGGCGGCGAGCAGGTGCGTGGCACCCATGCGGTGCTCGCCGTCGAGCACCTGCCTGCCTGCCTGGCCGGAAGCAGCTCGCTGGCGCGGTGCTGGGCTGGGCCGGCAGGTGGGCCGGGGCAGGCGCCAGGTAAGTTTTTCCCTTTTTTTGTGTTTCTGTTTTTATTTAATATAACTGCAACTTTGTTTGAATTTAATAAAATACCTAGGCAACTTCAAAAATCACCAAATTACTCCTGGTCCATAGTTGGATTATTTCCAACATGAAACATTTTAGTTTGGAGATATTTGAGCATTTAAATATTTTATATAATTTTAAATGCCCAAATTCAAATATTTATGATTTAATTCAAAAACCCTAAGATGGCCTAGGAAAATGTGCACCACTTTTGGCAGAGGTTCTGAACCAAGACAAAAATGATGGGCATTTTAGAAGGGCATTTCAGGTTCATTGAAAATTATTTTAGTAAACCCTAGTTGGTTTCAGAGGGGACTGGGGGTTCTGTCATCCCCATTTCAAGTTTCTGATGAAAGAGTAAACATGATGCAACACTCTAATGCATGACTAGGTAGGGTGTGACAAAAGATGACCAATAATATGATGCAACCTCTTCCATATTTTATGTAGTTTTATTTTATAAACCAAACTAGTGATAAAACAAGAAACTGAAATATTCAATTGCAAGATCTAAAGATATACCTTCAAGCACTCACCTCCCCGGCAACAGCGCCAGAAAAGAGCTTGATGTCTACTACGCAAATTAATTCTTGTAGACTGGTGTTGGGCCTCCAAGTGCAGAGTTTTGTAGGACAGTAGCAATTTTCCCTCAAGTGGATGACCTAAGGTTTATCAATCCATGGGAGGTGTAGGATGAAGATGGTCTCTCTCAAGCAACCCTGCAACCAAATAACAAAAAGTCTCTTGTGTCCCCAACAGACCCAATACAATGGCAACTTGTATAGGTGCACTAGTTCGGCAAAGAGATGGTGATAAAAGTGTAATATTGATGGTAGAAATATATTTTTATAATCTGAATAAATAAAAACAGCAAGGTAGCAAATAATAAACGGACACAAAAACAGTGTTGCAATGCTTAAAAATGAGGCCTAGGGTTCGTACTTTCGTTAGAGCAACCTCTCAACAATGCTAACATAGTTGGATCATATGATTATCCCTCAAAGTGCAATAAAGAATCACTTCGGAGTTCCTATTAGGAGAGAACAAAAGATAGGAATTGTTTGTAGGTCACGAAACCACCTCAAAGCTATTCTTTCAGTTCGATCTATTCAAGAGTTCGTACTAAATTAACACAAAGCTATTTTTTCCGTTCGATCTATCCTAGATTCGTACTAGAATAACACCACAGCAAATTCATATTCATAATACTCAATCCACACAAAGAACTATAAAGAGACCCCAAAGTTTCCGTTGGAGAAAAACATGCATCAGCCCCTATGCATAGATTACCCCAATATCATCGCGGGAATCCGCGAGTAGAATGCCATAACACATATCAAGTGAATCAATAAGATACCTCATTGTCACCTTAAGTATTCATATTGCAAGACATATATCATGTGTTCTCATCTCTGAATATTCAGTCTGACAAGACAAAACTTTGAAGGTAAAGATTCAATTCATCATAAGAAGAGTATAGAGGGGAGAAACATCATATGATCCGACTATATTAATGAAGCCAATGATATAGATCACGAGAGAGAGAGAGAGATCAAACACATAGCTACTAGTACAAACCCTCAGCCCCGAGGGTGGACTACTCCCTCCTCATCATGGTGGCCGCTGGCCGGATGATGAAGATGGCCACCGAAGGTGATTGCCCTCTCCAGCAGGGTGTCGGAACAGGGTCTAGATTGGTTTTCACTAATACAGAGACCTTTGCGGCGGCGGAACTTCTGATCTAGGTTAACCCCGAAGGGTTTCGAAATATTTGGGAATTTATAGTGCAAAGAGGGGGTGCAGGAGGCCACTGAGGTGGGTACAACCCACGTGGGAGCACTAGGGGGCCCTGATGCGCCCAGGTGGGTTGTGCCCCCCTCGGGGCACCCCCAGGTGCAAATCAGGCCCATTGGGTTCCTTCTGGTCCAGAAAAATCTACAAAAAGTTACGTGGTGTTTGGACTCCGTTTGATATTGATTTCATGCGATGTAAAAAACAAGCAAGAAAGTACAACTGGCACTAGGTCAATAGGTTAGTCTAAAAAAATAATATAAAGTTGCTATAAAATGATTGTAAAACATCCAAGAATGATAATATAATGGCATGAATACTTCATAAAGCATAGATACGTTGGAGACGTATCACTCTCTAGCAAATTCCCCCACCTTTGGATCCCCTAGCCCGCATCAAGCATCCCCTAGTTTGTCAGAAAGCCATGGTGTGCCGGAAGATCATGCACTACAAGATGTTGACGCCGGAGCGCCACACATAAATCGCGGAGGCGATCGACACCACAGACCTCCGTTCCCAAGCTCGTTTTGCGGCAGGCCAATCCCCGAGTTCTCTGGAGCCAAGCTACGAGGAGGAGGAAGCCACAATGTTCATGGTGGAGGTCGACGCGCAGAAGGCCCTTGATGCGTATGAGATGATGAACATCAACTTCGTGCCGGCGTCCGGGTCCCCCATGGTGCAGGAGGACCAACGGTTCAACCTGGCGATACTAAAGGAGGACCGGGAGGCAGATGCTCAACTCGACGCGGAGCGCACGGATGCCGCTGCCATCGAGGCCCTCTTGCAGCGGAACCAGATGTCGTGGATTTGAACCGGGCGGTGGAGGCTCAAATTGACACGGAGCGCGCAGATGCTGCTGCCATCGAGGCCCTCCTGCAGGCAGAACCGGACGTCCTAGACTTGAACCGGGCGGCGGAGGATCAATTCGACGCGGAGTGCGCGGATGCCGCTGCCATCGAGGCCCTCCTACAGGCGGAACCGGACGTTCTTGACTTGAACCGAACGGTGATCACGTCCGTGCAGACCGCCCGCATGCTCCGCATGAACGAGTAGCTGGAGGCCGAGGACAAACCACGGTGTGGAGACAAACATCGGCAGCTACCGCTGGTTCGCGCCGACATCCAAAGACGACGAGGTCGTCTCATTCCGCGAGTAGTGATAGTTTTTATTTATGTTTTTTGTTTTTAGGGATCTTTTGCTGTGTAAAAACATATATTTATGCAAGTCACATGACTTTCATCATTTGGGTCAGTTGACCATTTCAGGAGGTCGGATGAATATCCTACATCTCCTAAACCTTCTTCCTCACCTCTTCTTCTTCCCCAATAAACTAGACCACCACATGGGCCATACGGATCTTCCCCAACAACTGGTTGGATAAACATACTGTATGGACAAAAATTATGTGTCAGTGGTAGGATGGCGGAGTTTGGTTTAATCACGTGCGGTAGCACATGTCAGTGAGAGTGCGTTCCCTTGGTTGTGTTTTTGTCATGTAGGAGCGACCGCGACAACCGTGCGCAAGTGCACCTCCTTTTCATTTTGATAAGTTTAGGCAAGCTTGGCAAAAATGTCTGACGAAGTATGGCAATGCAAGACCTAGACCCAAATAGGATACAAGTACGTACATAGGAGTACTACTTGTGTTAAAAAAGAAAGGCGCGGTTTTCCTTCATGGGATTGATAGGTACAGATCATTATTTGATGTGTCAATTAATGTGTATTTTTTCTCCAACGCCCGAAGAGCTAACCATCTCACTCTTCATCGCTTGATTAATGCATCTCCATGCAAACTAACCTTGTCACTTCCGCATGCATGCAAGGGTATATTAATGTCCTTGGTTTCTAGTATGAGGCAAACCCCATAAATTTTGCCTCAATTAGTGTTAGTGGCCTTCTACAAAATGTAATTTTGATATATTGGCCTCTGTACAAAAAAATGGAGGTAGTAACTATTTGTCTTCCTACCCCATTGCGGTGACGTCGACGATATCTCGAACATTGTGGTTTGGCAAAGTGCATTCGACGAAGAATTCCATTGAGGGAGACCACGGTAAGTCATTCGCAAGTGACACCTGCAAGCCGAGACAACCTCCTTATTTCCATCCAGGAAATCTGTTGAACCAAAGGACGCGTAAATGTACTAGTATTACACAATAGCATTGTCCATCCAGCTTAGTGCAGTAAGGTGGTTTCTCGAAGAAGACGATGGAGAAGTGGAGTCAGCGAAGAGTGAAATGATGGTTGCTTCGTCCGTGCTTTGTGATTTGACGCCTCAATGCTTTGTGGTTTGTGATAGAAGGGACAGGGGAGTAGACTCTGTGCTCTATACTGTACATGCATCCAAGCACGGGAGAAAGAGGAGAGGGTTTGCATTTTTCTATTCCTTCTATCAATCAATTAGGGAGCTTCGGTTCCATCTTTTTGGCTTTGGCAGCACCATCCACATTGGTTCCCATTGATGCCAAAAGCTATTTTCACATTTGGCTACACATTGTGGATGCCCTTAACCGCATAACTTGGTTATGCTCCTGTGTGCTATCTATACAAATGTCGATTATATTGATATAAAAAATTATATTATCAAGATTAGTAAAAAGGAGGTGATTTTGTCGTGCGGATGGCTGGGGAGGTTTCTTATTTTTAGAGGATGTTGGCCTGGCGGTTTGCTAACATGCGGTCCCACATGTGAGTGCTTTACCAAGCCGATCCGTGTCCCACATGAGGCAAAACAACGGCAAAAGCAACACGTGAACTTGAATATGATGAGGGAGAAGCGGATTCAGCAACAAGTGAATTGATGGTTGCTTCATCCCTCTAACTTCTTTTTTAGCATTATTACTTCGTCCCTCCAACTTAACCTCAGGAAATGTGCAGCTTTGTGATATGACACCTCATTCCTCATTACTACATCTGCGCCATGAATGGGGTGCTTCACCCCTGCTACTCTGCATTGTTATTTAAGTATGGCACGTGGACCTGGTTGCTTGATGTCCCACAGTTTGGCAAAAGGTACTAGAACATTTATGAAAGCGAGCGCTCCACTCATACGACGGAGGAGTACACGGCACGGTGGTCCAGTGAACTATTACCTGTACTATAGTACTACTATAGTTTTGTTGTTTCGCACAATCCATCGATACAAACCCGATTAAACACGCAAGGGCAGGAATTTTCCCACGCGGTAGATGATACTAGCCATACATTTCAAAGGCAATTTTAATTTATGCAAACTGAATAATTAAGTAGTAGTAGTGTTGTATTGCATAGTTGTTAGACATAACATGCGAGAACCTGTGGAGATGTTCTTCTGGAGGGCCTACAGAGTGAAATTGGGCATAAAGTGGATTCAAATATTTGTATTCGTCTTCATAGCATTTGTAACTCATATCTACAATTTGTACAGTAGACGTGAATGCTTGTTCACTCTTACGAAACCAGTACAACAATAATGGGGTGGCGTGCGCCAATTTAGGCACTGGCACGTTGGCCTAGTCGGATCCATAGACAGAGCGAGAGAAGAAATAAATACATGGGCGGTCAGTATATTTCAAGAGAAAAGCGTAATACGGTCACCGGACTTCAAAATACGCTCATTGTGGTCACTATATACATTTTGTGGTGATTATATGGTCACTTTCGCACTGTTCAGCTTCAGATTGCACTCTGTTGACCGGCCAAATAGTCTGCGTGGCACTATGTTGACTAGTTAAATTGACCATGTTCCTTGTGGGTCCCACTTGTCAGTTTGCATAGGAAAAAGGTCAGATAAACATGAATTTACATAGGCGCGACAAGACTCCAACCCGTTCGCGGGAACCACCTGGTTGTGTATGTGTCTGTCAGGGCCTGATGTGTGCGCATGCACGTGTATTGAGGACTTGAGCATGAGAGTGTGTGTTGGTCGTGTGGTGTGTGCATGCATGCGTGCGTGCATGCGTGTGAATGTTGCGTGCGTGCGTGGCTGCATGTGTTCATGTGAGTGTTGCGTGCATGTGTGCGTGTGTGTATAATCACCACACCAGCTCCTGTGTGTTAAAACAGATGGCTCAGCATACCAATACAAGGCCACCTTGTCCGCTGTGCCCGCGGTCATGACTTTGAACCACCGTCCAATATTTGTTTATCGTTTGTTTTCATTCTTATACACGCCGACAGGTGGGCCCAATGGTAGTGAGATAATGTGATGCAACACTAGAGGTGCCACATGGAGCATTTAACTGGTCAACCAATCGTGTCTTGAGAAAATACAGAGCTGTACGGTGAGCCCATGACTGTATAATAACCACAAAACGTAAATGGTGACCGTAATGAGTAGATTCTGAAGTCCAATGTAGGTATCGTGCTTTCACTTCAAATACAATGATCATTACTGTATATACCACGAGAGAAAGATGAAACATGCGTGAATGTGCTGGGGGCGTACTTTTAGAGGACCTAGAGATAGTTAGTGTGTGTACGTGAAAGGGGCATAGAGGGGGTGTATTCCATGGAAAGAGAGATGCTCTTGGTTTCTCTTTATTATGACTAACTTTATATATAGTATAAAAATATAAAAATTCATAGTGCGGAATAAATATCACTGGGGGCACCATGCAACGCAAATTAACGTTCATACTCCTCCATGTAAATTTGTAATGTTGTATATATGTAGAAATTCTAAAAGGAATGTTGTATGCAAAATAAATGTGAAGAGAGGGCTTTTTTGATCAATGGGGTACGTGATGTAACATGTGTGAATGTGTAGTTGATGTATTTGGCACGACCTAGAGAGGTATGTGTATGTGCTACATATTCGAGAGAGGCATGGATAGAGGGGCCGACGGGGAGGGGGGTACGTGGGAGAGATAACACGAGAAATGAGAGAGGTCTAGAGAGAGAGAGAGAGAGAGAGAGAGAGACGAATAGGATGTCATTACGAGAGATGCCCTTGAGTGTGTGTATATGTAAGGGGGGAGGGGATAGATGCACGAGGAGAAAATATTTTTTGTGGTGTCTGTGTTGGTATGTGTGGGTGTGAGAAGATAACGAGACCTGGGCATAGAGGGTGTGTCACCGTGTGACTTCCGGTGGGCCGAGGTGAGGTCCGGTGGGCTGAGGTGAGGCCCTTGGTTCGGTTCCGTCCTGCGCCACATTGGTCGGCCCCTGATGCAGTTAGGGAGACCTATGGAGGACTAGTCGTACATGACAAAGATAGCAGAGTCACGAAGGACTATGTGTCCACTGACAATGCCGGCTAGGATTTGTAACCCTAGGTCCTCGGACTAAAGTAACCCCTTATCTCTGATATCACTATTCATCCAACCTAACTTTATGGGGCATCCTACAAAATGCTCTGCTAGAATCATACTCGTCAAATAGGAAGAGAGGTGGAGACAATGCATGAGAGACAGACCCAAAGATAATGTGCGTGCGGGAGACACGTAGGCAGGTCTATGTATATAGAAAGGGTCGATGGGGATTGTGCATGTGTATGCTTGTGAGAGGAAGAGCTTGTGATAAAGGTTAGTAAAATGGTCGTAAATGGTTACGAGAGGGAAGGAGGGTTATATCGAGAGCATGTCTGTGAGAAATACACCTCGGGAGAGAGTGTGTGAGCATGTGTGAGGGTCCACCAATGGATATACACCGTGTGCGTGTATGTGTGAGAGAGAAAGTCATCCTGTGTGTGAGGAGGGGCCAATGGAGAGTGAAACTACACGTAAAAGACGGATGTACACACTGATTAAAAATATAAATTGTATCCAAATATTAGGATGGGATCATGATATTTGCAATTCGCATAAGGAACGGTCATTGATCCATCAGACATCTCTATTCTATCGAATTTGAGCATGTCTATGTTATTATTCGACATAATTGATCCACAGAGTTAGTATTTTAAACTCCAGACAATGCATCGCTTTAGCAATCGAATATAAACGTGAGTATAGTTCATGTTGTGTGTGTAAAGCACACTATACATATAGTTAGACAATCAACATTATATATAGCTAGCTATGAACTGGCATACATTTTAATTCAACTTAGAGTGGTTTAAAAAATTCAAATTCAACATGAAGTCCATTCAATTATTTGAATTTGATATCATGGCATTTGTAAATCATACCTAAATTATGGGGGCACCAATCTTTGCTCTGCTTTTGTACATAATAGCACATATAGTCATGTACAAAATAGATTCAAATTTACCTCCTCCATACCAAAATAATCGTAGTTATAGGATTTTCAAGTGTCAAAATTTCAAAAAGAAGCGCATAATTTAATGAGGTTTTCAGACATACAAGGTTAACATTGTCTATTTAGGTCAATCCTCAAAGTTCAAGAGTACTCTATACGTGAATGCTTCTGTTTCAAAATTTTGAACGAAGCGCCGAAAGAGCCTCTACTCGTCTGAAACTGCATGAGACAAATGTTTGGTATAAGGAAATTACTTTTCTAACTCCGACCCATGAAACCTACCGGCCCGACGTCCAAAGGTCTAAACTGGGGTAGATTTGTAGCTTCATCTAAACTCCACGCAACCGCCTCCGAAAAACATTCATACACAATGGCCGCCTAAGCACACATGCGCTGGGCCGAAATCGCTCCCGAACCCTATTTGGGACACCTGGGAGAACCATCCTGCCACTGACCCTCAGTAGGTCCGAAATTTAAGAGGTGGTCAAAATTTGTACTTTCTCCAAATTTCAAACAAGCGCGTCCCATCTATTCAAAAAACCCAAAAACAAGCGCGTCCCAGACCGAAACATGGTTCTCCCTTTGCTCCCCCCGCCCCGCCCACCTGTCCGATTCCCCATTCGTACTCCATGGGCGCCAAAACTACCTCTCCACCGGCCACAAAACCCCGGCGTCCTCCATCCGCCACCCCATTCGACCCATCAACCAACGCCCTCCTCCATCACACCGGAGCCGATACCCAGATGTCGTCGTCCACCGCAACCACAACCGCAACGCCCTCCATGGCTAGTAGTTGAAGTCGAGGCCGAGCTGCCTCCAGGATGCTGACATGTGCCGTAACCAAGCCAGTTCAACCACGCCATCCTGCGCCTCACCACTGTCGCTCCAACTTAGTCACCGTATACCACACCGCAGCTGTTGCCGCTACGCTGTCATTCGCCGCCCCGGATCTACTTCCCCTCCACCAACAGACGGCCACAGCAACACAGTCATCAATTTGTCCACGGGCTCATCCAAGGCTCCACCCTCGTCCAAAACATCGGTTCCCTCGGTAAAAAGAATAAAATTGCCGCGACATCTGGAGGACACAACACTGGCAACCGGAAATGGTACTCCTCTTCCCTTATTCATGCAAATATTACGTGTCTGCTTGCATGGTATTCATCCCACATAAGACATTAGTTGACTGCTTCTTCCTGATACTGGATGTTCCTAGTAACCTGCGATGCACAAGGTTTCTCCTCATATACGATTTCACCTTAGCTAGAGGTCCGTCGCCCCCTGGATTTCAATTCCTGGTCAGTTAATTCCCAATTAAAGGAAGCATTCCCCGTCATAACAGGCACTAGTCCTCCTATTACATTGGGGAAGCAGCGCCCCGGTGTTTATCTTAGGGGTGTGTGGGGCCTAGGAGCTGCTGGCTCCCAGTCTGGAGGTTGGCCAAGCATAAAGGCATGGCCGGGGGGTGCTGCCAAGCACAACAGTGGTGTGAGGTGATAGGTCTCCAACGTATGTACAATTTTTGATTATTCCATGCTGTTATATTATAATTCTTGGATGTTTTACAATCATTTTATAGTCATTTTATATCATTTTTTGGTACTAACTTATTGACATAGTGCCCAGTGCCAGTTGTTGTTTTCTGCTTGTTTTTTACATCGCAGGAAGTCAATATCAAATAGAGTCCAAACGCAGCAATACTTTTTGTGGATATTTTTAGACCAAAGATATCCAATGGGACGAAGAAGTACCGGTAAGGGAGCCCGAGGGAGCCACAAGACACCAGGGCGCGCCTGGGCCCCCAGGCGCGCCCAGGTGGGTTGTGCCCACCTCAGAGGCCTCCCACACCGCCTCTTTGCTCTATAAATACCCCAATATTCTAGAAACTCTAGGGGAGTCAACGAAAATCAATTCGAGCCACCGCAAGTTCCAGAAACACCAGATCCAATATAGACTCCATCACGGAGGGGTTCATCATGTCCATTGGTGCCTCTCCGATGATGTGTGAGTAGTTCTTTGTAGACCTGCGGGTCCGTAGTTAGTAGATAGATGGCTTCCTCTCCCTCTCTTGATTCTAAATACAATGGTCTCTTGGATATCCATATGATTTAAGTCTTTTTGTGGTGTGCTTGTTGGGATCCGATGAACTTTGAGTTTATGATCAGATCTATATTTTTATCCATGAAAGTTATTTGAGTCTTCTTTGACCTCTTATATGCATGATTGATTATAGCCTCGTATTTCTTCACCGATATTTCGGTTTTGTTTGTCCAACTTGATCTATTTATCTTGCAATGGCAAGAGGTGCTTTGTGATGGGTTCGATCTTACGGTGCTTGATCCCGGTGAAAATAGGGGAAACGACACGTATGTATCATTGCCATTAAGGATAACAAGATGGGGTCTATTTCTACATAAATAGATCTTGTCTACATCATGTCATCATTCTTATTGCATTACTCTGTTTTTCCATGAACTTAATACACTAGATGCATGCTGGATAGCGGTCAGTGTATGGAGGAATAGTTGTAGATGCAGACAGGACTCAGTCTACTAATCTTGGATGTGATTCCTATATAATGATCATTGCCTGGATATCTTCATGATTATTTGAAGATCTATCAATTACCCAACAGTAATTGTTTTTCCATCGTTTGCTATTTTTCTCGAGAGAAGCCACTAGTGAAACCTACGACCCCCAGGTCTCCTCTTTAATATATTTGCCTTTGCGATCTATTTTCCTTTGCTTTTATTTTTAGTTCTTTTAAACCAAAAATACAAAAATACCTTGCTGCACTTTATTTTATTTGCACTCCATTTATCCTATCTATTCCAACTTTATCTTGTCTCCTCGCCAGTTTCTGGCGCCGTTACCTGAAAGGGATTGACAACCCCTTTAACATGTCGGTTTTCGAGTATTTGTCATTTGTGTGCAGGGGTTGTTTACATTGTGTTGCATGGTTCTCCTACCAGTTTGATAACCTTGGTTTTATCACTGAGGGAAATACCTACCATTGCTGTGCTGCATCATCCCTTCCTCTTTGGGGAAATACCAATGTAGTTCTAGCAGGCTTCAAAAAGAATTTCTGGCGCCGTTGCCAGGGAGGATCATCAACATCAACCAGGTTCCTAATCACAAATCTCATCTCCTCGGAATTTACATTCTTTGCCATTTGCCTCTCATTTTCCTGTCCCCCACTTCACAAAAATTTGCCGTTTTATTTGCCTCTTTTTCGCTCGCTGTTTTCTTGTTAGATCTATTCGCGTTCTTGCTTTCTCGTCACAATGGCTAGTTTGACCGCCCCTCCTTTGTTACTAGATTTTAAAGTTCCATAATTCAAACAAAGTCAAGTAGAAAATTTGAAAGATGCTTGGTATAGGCTAATGGAGTCTGAGGGAGTCCTGGATTAGGGGGTGTCCGGATGGCCGGACTATGACCTTTGGCCAGACTCCCGGACTATGAAGATACAAGATTGACGACTTCGTCCCGTGTCCGGATAGGACTTTCCTTGGCGTGGAAGGCAAGCTTGGCGATTCGATATGAAGATCTCCTCCCATTGTAACCGACTCTGTGTAACCCTAGCCCTCTTCGTGTCTATATAAACCGGAGAGTTTTAGTCCGTATAGGACGAACAACGATCATACCATAGGCTAGCTTCTAGGGTTTAGCCTCTCTGATCTCGTGGTAGATCAACTCTTGTACTACCCATATCATCAATATTAATCAAGCAGGAGTAGGGATTTACCTCCATCGAGAGGGCCCGAACCTGGGTAAAAACATCGTGTCCCTTGTCTCCTGTTACCATCTGCCTAGACGCACAGTTCGGGACCCCTACCCGAGATCCGCCGGTTTTTGACACCGACATTGGTGCTTTCATTGAGAGTTCCTATGTGTCGTCACCCTTAGGCCTGACGGCTTCTTCGATCGTCAACCACGACGCGGTCCAGGGTGAGACTTTTCTCCTCGGACAAATCTTCATATTCGGCGTCTTCGCACTGCGGGCCAATTCGCTTGGCCATCTGGAGCAGATCGAAAGCTACGCCCCTGGCCATCAGGTCAAGTTTGGAAGCTTAAACTACACGACCGACATCCGCGGGGACTTGATCTTCGACGGAATCGAGCCACGGCCAAGCGCGCCGCACTGTCATGTTGGGCATGATCTAGCTCTGCCGCCGAACAGCGCCCAGAGCGCCGCGCTGGTGTCCGCTCCGGCCAACAGCTCGGAGCCGGCTGCGCCAGTCGGGGACGGTCGGTTGGACGCCGCCCTAGGAGCCACAATCTCTACGGTGATAGAGCCGAATACCAGCCTAGTCCTTTGGAAGGCCCGTGACTCCAAGGTGCCGGACTCCGTTCCGGACTCCGAATCTTCCGCACCCCTTCCGATCGAACCCGATTGGGCTCCGATCATGGAGTTCACCGTCGGACGTCTTTCAGCACTCGCCCTTTGGCGATATCCTGAATTCACTAAAGTCTCTCTCTTTGTCAGGAGAGCCCTAGCCGAACTATGGTCAGCATGGTTGAGATGCAGACGACGAAGAAATTCGAAACCCACCCACCACCCACTTTGTAGCCACTGTCGACGATCTAACCGACATGCTCGACTTCGACTCTGAAGACATCGACGGTATGGACGCCGATGAAGGAGACGACCAAGAACCAGCACCTATAGGGCACTGGAAGGCCACCTCGTCATATGACATATACATGGTGGACACCCCCAAAGCAGGGGATGGTGATGAAAAAACGGAGGACGACCCCTCCAAGAAGCAACCCAAGCGCCGACGTCAGCGGCGCCGCTCTAAATCCCGCCAAAGCAAGAACGGCAAATCCGGCACCAGAGACATCAACACCCTGGACAGTGCTGAAGACAACCCCCTCCAGCAGGATTCAGCGCAGGAGGACGAAGGAGCTAGCCCTCATGAGAGAGCGGCAGACAGAGAGGTCGAGGACGACGAATTCGTTGTGCCAGAGGATCCCGTCAAACAACAGTGTTTCGCAGCCTCAAGAAAAAACAGCAGCATCTTAGAGCTGACCAAGACTTGCTAGCCGATAGATGGACTGATGTCCTGGCGGCCGAAGAGTATAAACTCGAACGCCCCTCCAAGAGTTACCCAAAGCGCAGGCTGCTACCCCAACTAGAGGAGGAAGCAACTAAACCTACATCACCAGCGTACGATGCGCCCGATCGGCCACCCCATGGCCGCGACAGAGAGGCCTTTCGGCCCTCAATCCCAGCCGCACCCCGGCGCCGCTCTAAGAATACCAGAGCACGGGGAAACGCAACGGACCTGCAAGACATATTGGAGGATAAGGCAAGGCAAACAAGATCGATCTACGGATCGCGTGGGCGCCCCACATCACGTGACGGTAACCGTCACGCCGTATATGATAAATACAGCCAGGCCGAATAGAACAGACAAAGCTCATCCAAGCTGCGCCGCGATATAGCCCAGTACAGGGGCGCCGCACACCCACTATGCTTCACAGACGAAGTAATGGATCATCAAATCCCCGAGGGTTTTAAACCCATAAACATCGAATCATACGATGGCACAACTGATCCCGCGGTATGGATCGAGGATTATCTCCTTCATATCCACATGGCCCGTGGTGATGATCTACACGCCATCAAATACCTCCCGCTCAAGCTTAAAGGACCATCTCGGCATTGGATTAACAGCCTGCCAGCAGAGTCAATTAGTTGCTGGGGGGACCTGGAATCCGCATTCCTTGACAACTTCCAGGGCACTTATGTGCGACCACCAGACGCCGATGACCTAAGCCACATAATCCAGCAGCGAGAGGAATCGGCTAGACAATTCTGGACACGGTTCCTAACCAAGAAAAATCAAATAGTCGACTATCCGGACGTCGAGGCCCTTGCAGCCTTCAGGCACAACATCTGAGACGAATGGCTTGCCCGACACCTAGGACAGGAAAAGCCGAAATCTATCGCAGCCCTCACGACACTCATGACCCGCTTTTGCGCGGGAGAAGACAGCTGGCTAGCTCGTAGCAATAACATAACCAAGAGCCCTGGCAATTCGGATACCAAGGACAACAATGGCAGGTCACGTCGCAACAAGCACAAGCGCCGCATTAACAGCGACAATACTGAGGATACAATAGTTAATGCCGGATTCAGAGGCTCTAAACCCGGTCAGCGGAAGAATCCATTCAAAAGAAACCCTCCGGGCCCATCCAGTTTAGACCGGATACTCAATCGCTCGTGCCAGATACACGGTACCCCCGAACAACCAGCCAACCACACCAACAGGGATTGTTGGGTGTTCAAGCAGGCAGGCAAGTTAAGTGCCGAAACCAGAGACAAGGGGCTGCGTAGCGATGACGAGGAGGAGCCCCGACCACCGAACAACAGAGGACAGAAGGGCTTCCCCCCGCAAGTGCGGACGGTGAACATGATATACGCAACCCATATCCCCAAAAGGGAGCAGAAGCATGCTCTCAAGGATGTCTATGTGTTGGAGCCAGTCGCCCAAAGTTCAACCCATGGTCCTCCTGCCCGATCACTTTTGATCGAAGGGACGACCCCACTAGCATTCATCACGGCGGATTCGCCGCATTGGTCCTAGACCAAATCATTGACGGATTTCACCTCACTAGAGTCCTCATGGACGGCGGCAACAGCCTGAACCTGCTTTATCAGGACACAGTGCGAAAAATGGGTATAGATCCCTCAAGGATTAAACCCATAAAGACAACCTTTAAAGGCGTCATACCAGGTGTAGATGCCAGTTGTACAGGCTCGGTTACACTCGAAGTGGTCTTCGGATCCCCGGATAATTTCCGAAGCGAAGAGTTAATCTTCGACATAGTACCATTCCGCAGTGGCTATCACGCCCTACTCGGACGAACCGCATTCGCAAAATTAAATGCGGTGCCGCACTATGCATATCTCAAGCTCAAGATGCCAGGCCCTCGCGGAGCCATCACGGTAAATGGAAACACCGAACGCTCTCTCCAAACGGAGGAGCACACGGCGGCCCTGGTGGCGGAAGTACAGAGTAGCCTCTCAAGGCAATTCTCCAATCCAGGTGTTAAACGTCCGGACAATGTTAAGTGCGCCCGAAGTAACCCGCAACAACACCGGCTGGCACGTTCCAAGCAAGCATAGCAGTGCGGCCCCAACCCCAGCCCTCGCCAGATGTAGATATTGGTACCACGCGCAGATAATTACACTTTGGAAATACCATGGGCATAAGGGGATGGGCACAACTACGGCACGCCCAGAATGCGACTCAACCGCACTAAGAGGATCCCTATTCTGTCGTTTATTTTTTATTATTATATACTTTCAGGACCCAACTATTTGGAAGGCCTGTCCGGCAAGACACTCGCCGAACACACGATGCAACAGCCAGGGAGAGAACAAGCCACGTCAAATGTCCAGGTGGTCTCTATAATGAGCTAAATACCTGTTTTACTTAAAGTCCCGCAGCTTGCCCCTGGAGGGGGACATGTCAAATAATCCCATCTCTTGATTATCGCACTATTTGTATCGTTCTGCTTTCATAGTAGCCCTTTTTAATAAGCAATACATAGTTCTTATTGTATTCATCTATTTTTATACAAATATGTTCAGTCATGACATTATGCAACCTTACACTTTGGTAAGGCCGATACACCAAGGGCTTAAGCACCCCATAACATGGTGTGAGAAGACCGAACACTCTCACGAGTGCGGCACCCCAAACTTATAGCACTATATGCATCGGCTCCGAATCATGTCTTGGGTCAATAGTTGGGTTTGCCCGGCTCCCATGTTTTGGTACCTTATGTTCCGCAATGTTGGCTAAGGTAGCGCTGGGAGAACTACTACGATTTTGCCCCAGTTGAGCTGGGTTAACACCTCAGTAGAGAAAGCTAAAACTAACCGTCATGATAGTGCGAGACACCGGTCGCTGTTCGCGAGGTTTTTCGAGTCCCTAAAGACTTATGCCGCTTAGAGCGAGGAGCCGGATTTATCTGGCCTAGGCGTGGATAGCGCCCCGAACTCGGTCTTTCGAATACTAGGGGCTTCGCCGAAATGTAAAATTATAGAATTCTATGGCTAAGTGAGAGTGATAAAGCATTATAAGTCCGATGGCCTTGTTCGTTGTGCTGAGCGCCTCCCTAGATGGACCCAAGAATGGGAACAAGAGCGCTCAGGTTTATCCCGAACACCCCAGCAATCGTGGCATGGGGGTAGAAGCCGACGACTTGCATCTCTCAAATTTGATAAACGGCCGCACAGAAGGTAATATTTTAAATTAATAAGCGTTGCTTAGCGCATATGAACAAAGTTTTTAGCGTACAGGATAACAGATGCGAGTCTACTAAAAAATTACATCTTTGGAGCATGCACCCGCTATAAGGCGGGCACCCTTCAGGACGCCCTTATAATACATCTCGGGCGTGCGATACTCCTTGCCCGGCAGTGGCGCGTCCATCAAAAGCTTCTTAGTGTCCAACTTGCCCCAGTGCACTTTCGCACGGGCAAGGGCCCGACGGGCACCTTCAATACAGACGAAGCGCTTGATGACCTCAATCCACGGACACGCGTCCACCAGCCGCCGCACCAGACCGAAGTAGCTCCCAGGCATGGCTTCTGTCGTCCACAACTGAACTATGAGGCCCTTCATGGCCTATTCGGCCACCTTGTGGAGCTCGACCAGCTGCTTCAGCTGGTCACTCAGGGGCACCGGATGTTCGGCCTCATCATACTGAGACCAGAACACCTTTTCCGTCGAGCTCCCCTCCTCAGCTCGGTAGAATGTGGCAGCATGAGACACACTATGGGGCAGATCGGCGAATGCTCCTAGAGAGCTCCGGATTCGGGTAAGTAACAGATAATTCACTTTTATATGCTTGCTTTGCATAAAGAATTCCTTACCCGCCGCTATTTTATTTATCTCCTCGATCTCCTGGAGGGCCTTCTGGGCTTCGGCCTTAGCGGTTTTGGCACTCTCAAGAGCCAAGGTGAGCTTGAACTTTTGATCTTCGAGTCACGCTCCAAACTCTCGTGTTTCTCCACGAGAGCCTGGAGCTCTTGCCGCACCTCCGCCACCCGCGCCTCCTGCTTCTCTCGCTCGGTGCGCTCCAAGGCCGCACTGTTTTCGGCCTTGGACACCGCTTCCTTCAGGGTCGCCACCTCGGTCGTGGCCCTTGCAACATTTACGTTGGTCCTGTCATTATTTGCAACCAGGTATTTCTATATACATTTACATACGGTATTACATACCCTCCTTGTCCTCGAGCTGCTTCTTGGCACGGCCGAGCTCGTTCTCGGACCGCTCGAGACTCTCCTTCAATGCATTGACCTTCATGGTAAGTGCGGCAGAGGTCAGCAGTGCAGCCTGCATTCCCATATTGACATATTTATGTTAGATTCTTGCGTATATCTTTTTAGATCCTCAACTCGGCTTTTCTTCCCGAACGCCAAACTGAGCATCAAAGGCTACTATCTATGTGGTAACATTTTTATATGTTTTGAATACATACCTCAAAGCCCGTTAACAGGCTTGTACAGGCTTCTGTCAGCCCGCTCTTGGCGGACTGAACCTTCTGAACCACCGCACTCATAACAGTGTGGAGTTCCTCGTCGATGGAGGCGCCGTTAAGCGCCTCCAGTAAATCGGCCGGTGCCTCTTCTTGGATGGAGGCCGCCGGCATCGTAGGCGTGCCCTTCTTGCAAAGGCGCTGCCTACCGGTCTCTGGAACCGTTGATGGTTCCGGAGCAGTGTCCGGCCCAGGGCCGGACTCGGATCCCTCTGAGGCTTTACCCCCTTTGGGCCTGGAGTCCGGGAGGTCGCCTTGCAGCGCCTCCAGGACCACCTCCTCCTGGTTAAGTCCCTTTTGGGACTCCACCTCGGCGTCGTCCGCAGGGAGAGGGGAGGAGGCCGTCGGAAGTGAAGCGCTATTCACGTCCGACAAATCCAGGGAGCCGCTCGATGAATCGCCGAGCTGAGCCTTGGGTGGACTGCATAATTGAATTCAGCGTCAGAAGGTACCGTATAATAGAGGAGCGCCATAAGTTATTCGGGTATCCGAATACTTACGATTTTGCCAGGGGCTTGACCCTGGATGGCCATTCCTCCCCACCGTCTTCGGCAGCGGAGGTGTAGTCCGACAGAAGGGTCCTCCCCTTCTTGGACCCTCCGTCCTCCCCAGTTGGCGCAACCTTCCTTTTTTTCCTCCCGCGCTGGAGGGGGAGAGGCTTCTTCTTCTTCCTCCTCCTCGTCCTCAGAGACGGAGGGTGCTTCGGGGTTGTCAGGTGATGAATCCGACACCACCAGGCGCCAGCAAATCTTTCGAGTCCCCGTGGCCTTCTTCTTGGCCTTCTTCTCCGGCACCACGTGAGGTGCCGGAACCAGCAGCTTCGTTAAGCGAGCGTCCGCTGGGTCTTCGGGCAAAGGAGCCGGACATTTGATCTGTCCGGCCTTCTTCTGCCACTCCTGTTAAAGGGATGGGGGTTTAGATCCCGCATAGAATCAAATCTATGGAAAACAAATACCCTGTAATGGGAAAATTAAGTTCACCGCGCTGGCTTGGCGCTTGGCGCAGAATCTGCGATCCTCGGTGACGGGAGGGGAGACCTCAGAGCTCTTGAATAGCACCTACCACGAATCCTCGTGCTTTGTGTCGAAGAGCGGGGATAGAGTCTGGTGCTGGGCCGGGTCGAACTCCCACAAGTTGAAAGCCCGTCGTTGACACGGGAGAATCCGGCGGAAGAGCATGACCTGGACTATGGTGACAAGTTTAACCTTCCTGCCGATCAGGTCTTTGATGCAGGTTTGAAGTCCGGTCACTTCTGCCGAATTACCCCACAACAGGCCCGTCTCTTTCCAAGATGTGAGCCGTGTGGGGATGCCAAATCAGAATTCGGGGGCTGCTGCCCATTCAGGGTCACGCGGCTCAGTGATATAGAACCACCCCGATTGCCACCTTTGATGGTCTCTACGAAGGTGCCCTTGAGCCATGTAACGTTGGCTATCTTGCCCACCATGGCGCCTCCGCACTCTGCTTGGCGGGCGCCCACGACCTTCGGCTTGACGCTGAAGATCTTCAACCATAGGCCAAAGTGAGGCTGGATGCGGAGGAAGGCCTCGCACACGACGATGAACGCCGAGATGTTGAGGATGAAGTTCGGGGCCAGATCATGGAAGTCCAGGCCGTAGTAGAACATGAGCCCTCGGACGAACGGGTGAAGAGGAAAGACCAGTCCGCGGAGGAAATGGGGGAGAAATACAACCCTCTCATGGGGCCTAGGGGTGGGGATTAGTTGCCCCTCATCTGGAAGCCGTGCGCGATGTCGTCAGACAAGTATCTGGCCTTCCTCAACTTTTTGATTTGTCCCTCCGTAACGGAGGAGGCCATCCATCTACCTCCCGCTGCGGACATGATTGGAGAAGGTTGAGGTGGGAAGTGCGGACTTGGGCGCTGGAGTTCAAGTGCGCAGGGATGGATAAGCAAAGGAGGAAGAAGGCGTAAATGGAAAGGGTAGATCCTTATCCCCTTATATGGGCGGCCAAAACTACAAGCCCCCACCAGCCTAATAAAACTTGCTTATCTCCCAAGCGCCGCGGTTAATGGCGCGGTTGGGTTACCCACGCCCGTATTGATGAGAATCCCGGAATAAGGGGACACGATCTCTGCTTTGACAAGACGTGCCAAGGAAACTGCCTCGCTAAACGCACTGAGGTGGAACAGTAAAACGATTCGAATAAAGGCTTGGCCATGGCGTGATGTCACGCTGCGGAATACGTCAGCATATTAGATTTGTGGAGATATTATTCTCTCTACGGTGGTATGTGGAACTTATTTTGCAGAGCCGGACACTATCCTTGTGTTCAACATCTTCTATGAAGTATTCGGAGGAGGAACCCGCCTTGCAATGCCGAAGACAATTTGTGCGCCGTACTCGTCGTCATTGAAGCCTGGTTCAGGGGCTACTGAGAGAGTCCTGGATTAGGGGGTGTCCGGATGGCCGGACTATGAACTTTGGCCGGACTCCCGAACTATGAAGATACAAGATTGAAGACTTCATCCCGTGTCCGGATAGGACTTTCCTTGGCGTGGAAGGCAAGCTTGGTGATTCGATATGAAGATCTCCTCCCATTGTAACCGACTCTGTGTAACCCTAGCCCTCTATGGTGTCTATATAAACCGGAGAGTTTTAGTCCGTAGGACGAACAACAATCATACCATAGGCTAGCTTCTAGGGTTTAGCCTCTCTGATCTCGTGGTAGATCAACTCTTGTACTACCCATATCATCAATATTAATCAAGCAGGAGTAGGGTTTTACCTCCATCGAGAGGGCCCAAACCTGGGTAAAAACATCGTGTCCCTTGTCTCCTGTTACCATCCGCCTAGACGCACAGTTCGGGACCCCCTACCCAAGATCCGCCAGGTTTGACACCGACAGAGTCCTATCCGGTTTGCAACTTTAAGGGAGATGCAAAAAAATTTCTTTGAAATTTTTATGTGGGATTGGCTTTGCATCATAGATAACTTTTAGATTTTGCCGGAAAAGGGAATTTTATTGAGCTTGATGTCAATGCTGCCTATGAAATCTTAGAAGGAATTGTGGGGGTTCCACCACAAATGAAAGGGTTTTCTTTCACCCCAGAGGGAGCTCGAATTTTAGAGAAACTTGGTTCTTTGCATAAGCATATGGTTAAGTTGCAAAAATATAATTAACCTCTTAAACATCTGAACGGTAGCACCAATCAGATGAACACTTTGATTACCCGTTGCAATAAACGGTTGGATAATTTAGATCTGAATATGGTTTCTTTCCTGGAAAATTACGGGAAGCGCAAAGAGCCTCCTAGATTTGAAAAGACCCTTACTAAAGTGGAAAATATCACGGATAACAACACGTAGATCCTTCACGTTATGCCTACCTAGGGGCGTAAAACGATAGCGCTCGGTGGGAGGCAACCCAACTTGTATCTTTTTGCTTTTTGGTTTTCTTGTTCAATAAAATACACAATTATGCCTCTGATTAGATGTGTTTTTTGGTTTAAATTAGTGTTTGTGCCAAGCAAGGCCTATGGGATGATTTGGGTGAGAGTTGATTTGATATTGCTGAAAAAACAGAAACTTTTGCGCTCACGAAATTATTTTCCGTTTTTAACATGAGAGCGATTTTGAGTTGATTCTTTTTGCGGAAGATTAATAAACAAATTATCCACATCGTTCTAATTTTTCAGATTTTTTGGAGTTACAGAAGTATTCGAAGTAGTCAGATTGGTACAGACTTTTCTGTTTTTGCATATTCTGTTTTCTTTGCGTTGTGTGCTTGTTTTGATGATTCTATGGTTTTCCTTGAAGAGTTTTTGGCATACAAAACCTTAAATATAGTAGATATAATGCAAAAACAAAATATGAATGGGTTTGCAACAATACTTATAGTAGTGGTTTGCTTTCTTATACTAACGAATCTCACGAGGGTTTTGTTGAGTTTTGTGTGATTGAAGTTTTCAAGTTTGGGTGATCTTACGATGGATGAAGTGATAAGGATTAACAAAAGGCTAAGCTTGGGGATTCCCGAGGCACCCCAAGATAATATACAAGAAGTAGCAAGCAACTAAGATTGGGGATGCCCCCGAGTGGCATCCCCTCTTTCTTCTAACAACCATCAGTATTTTACTTGGAGCTATATTTTTATTCGTCACATATTATGAGTTTTGTTTGGAGCGTATTGTATGATATGAGTCTTTGCTTGTTTTGCTTTGTGTTCTAATTCTAGAATCCTTGTTGGACACACCTTTTTGAGAGAGCCAAAAAATATTCTATGCTTCACTTAAATTTTTAGAGCCATGTAATTGCTCTAGTGCTTCACTTATATCTTTTTGAGCACAGTGTGCTTTTTTAGTTTTGAAGAAATGCTCTCATGCTTCACTTAGATTTATTTGGGAGTTAGTAAACTGTTTGTTTAGAAATTCTCTCTTCCTTCACTTAGATTATTTTATGAGAAAGAAATTCTATGCTCATGTTCTTCATTTATATCTGTTTGAGCTTATTAAAAGCAACATATGAAATTAGTCCCAAAGTGATAGATATCCAAGGAGGATATAATAAAAACTATCATGAAGATCATTGGACAAAATAAACTTGGTTCTTAGTAATGGTTTTGAGACATGACGATATGATATGTGAGTCATGTTGATGAGTAATTATGCTTTAGTAAGAATATTGGTGTTAAGGTTTGTGATTCCCTATGCAAGCACGAAAGTCAATAGTTATGCAATGAAATTATATCCTACTTATGGTGCGTTATTTGGTGTTACTTATGCTTAATGCTTGGGTATGAGATTTTTTGTTTCTTGATTGGACACTTCTCAATCTTTTTGCTAGCCTTCATTTTGCACTAAGTATGATCAGTACTTGTGCATCCAAAACCCTTTAAACCAGTTTTGCCATATGAGCCCACTATACCTACCTATATGCAGTAATTCCATGCCGTTCTAAGCAAATTTGCATGTGCCATCTCTAATTTTCAAAATAAATTTCTCTATTGTGTTCTCGTACTGCTCGCGAGCCGGTGACGGGTGGTCGATATTTTCCATGCTAGATGTGTTATTCTCACAATGAGTGTTTATTCACTTGTCATTGCACGAGAGTACGACAAAGGTATTAGGGATGCCCAGTCCCGAAATGAAAAAAATGAATTTGCTTTATGTTGTCAAATAATATTTTTATCTCTCAATTTTCGCTTTGTGTTGGTATGGAGGGCACCCGTGAAGACGGATAGCCATGGAAAGTGAAAGTATGGTGGAAAAGGAATAAACTTTATTTTCTATTTGGGAACCTCCTATGATGTATCTAGCATGGAAAGTATTGGGAGCTCTAAGTCGTTTTTGTTGGTGGGAAAAGTATGCCTCCCAAAATATTTTTATCTCTCAATTTTCGCTTTGAGCTCTGGCACCTATAAAAATCCCTACTTCCCTCTGCGAAGGGTCTTTCTTTTACTTTATGCAATTTTAATTTTTGAACTTGAGTCTCCATCTTCTCTTATAAATCACCAACTAAGGGGCACTATGATCGTATTTGAGCATTGGGTATAGCTAATATCCAAGTGTGTGTTTCATAAATGGATCAATGGTTGAGCATAATGGGCTAGGGATAACTTGGTTTACTGTTGATATTTTGAAAGACATGGTTGCTTGTTGGTATGCTTGAGTATTAAAGTCTTAATGTCAAAACTAGACTATTGCTTTGAACCATATAAAAGTCCAAATGTCCATGCTATAAAGAAAATAATATGTGATGAACATGTTAGGCAGCATTCCACATCAAAAGTTCTATTTTTATCATTTACCTACTTGAGGATGAGCATGAATTAAGCTTGGGGATGCTGATACGTCTCCAACATATCTATAATTTTTGATTGTTCCATGATGTTATATTATCATTCTTGGATGTTTTACAATCATTTTACAGTCATTTTATATCATTTTTTGGTACTAACCTATTGACATAGTGCCCAGTGCCAATTGCTATTTTCTGCTTGTTTTTTACATCATAGGAAATCAATATCAAACATAGTCCAAATGCAGTGAAACTTTTTGTGGATTTTTTGGACCAGAAGAAATCAAGGGGGACGAAGAAGTACCAGAGAGGGAGCTCGATGGGGCACAAGACACTAGGGCGCGCCTACGCCCCCAGGTGCGCCCAGGTGGGTTGTGGCCACCTCTGTGGCCTCCTACACCGCCTCTTTGCTCTATAAATACCCCAATATTTTAGAAACCCTAGGCGAGTCAACGAAAATCAATTCCAGCCGCCGCAAGTTCCAGAAACACCAGATCCTATCTAGACTCCATCATGGACGGGTTCATCATGTCCATTGGTGCCTCTCTGATGATGCATGAGTAGCTCTTTGTAGACCTGCAGGTCCGTAGTTAGTAGCTAGATGGCTTCCTCTCCCTCTCTTAATTCTCAATACAATGGTCTCTTGAAGATCCATATGATTTAAGTCTTTTTGTGGTGTGATTGTTGGGATTCGATGAACTTTGAGTTTATGATCAGATCTATATTTTTATCGATGAAAGTTATTTGAGTCTTCTTTGATCCCTTATATGCATGATTGATTATAGCCTCGTATTTATTTGCTGATATTTGGGTTTTGTTTGGCCAACTTGATCTATTTATCTTGCAATGGGAAGAGGTGCTTTCTGATGGGTTCAATCTTACCGTGCTTGATCCCAGTGACAAAAGGGGAAACGACACGTATGTATCGTTGCTATTAAGGATACCAAGATGGGGTCTATTTCTACATAAATAGAGCTTGTCAGCATCATGTCATCGTTCTTATTGCATTACTCTGTTTTTCCATGAACTTAATACACTAGATGCATGCTGGATAGCAGCCGTTGTGTGGAGTAATAGTAGTAGATGCAGGCAGGGGTCGGTTTAGTAATCTTTGACGTGATGCCTATATAATGATCATTGCCTGGATATCGTCATGATTATTTGAAGTTCTATCAATTGCCCAACAATAATTGTTTTCCCACCGTTTGCTATTTTTCTCGAGAGAAGCCACTAGTGAAACCTACGCCCCCGGGTCTCTTCTTTAATATATTTTCCTCTACAATCTATTTTACTTTGCTTTTATTGTATGTTCTATTAAACCAAAAATACAAAAATACCTTGCTGCACTTTATTTTATTGCACTCCATTTATCCTATCTATTACGACTTTATCCCGTCTCCTCGCCAATTTCTGGCGCCGTTCCCCGAAAGGGATTGACAACCCCTTTAAGACGTCGGGTTGCGACTATTTGTTTTTTGTGTGCAGGGGCTGTTTATGTTGTGTTGCGTGGTTCTCCTACTAGTTTCATAACCTTGGTCTCATCATTGAGGGAAATACCTACCGTTGCTTTGCTGCATCATCCCTTCCTCTTTGGGGAAATACTGACGTAGTTCTAGCAGACATCAAAAGGAATTTCTAGTGCCGTTGCCGGGGAGGATCATCAACATCAACTAGGTTCCTAATCACAAATCTCATCTCCTCGCAATTTAAATTATTTTCCATTTGCCTCTCATTTTCCTCTCCCCCACTTCACAAAAATTTGCCGTTTTATCCGCCCTCTTTTTCGCTCGCCATTTTCTTGTCCGATCTATTCGCATTCTTGCTTTATCGTCAGAATGGCTGGTTTGACCGCCCCTCCTTTGTAACCAGATTTTGAAGTTGTATACTTCAAACAAAGACAAGGAGAAAATTTGAAAGATGCTTGGTAAAGACTAATGGAGTCCTATCGGGTTTGCAATTTAAAGGGAGATGCAAAATTTTTGCTTAGAGATTTTTATGTGGGTTTGGCTTTGCATCATAGACAACTTTTAGATTTTTCTGCAAAAGGGAATTTTATTGAGCATGATGTCAATGCTGCCTATGAAATCTTCGAAGGAATTGTGGGGGTTCCACCATAAAAGAAAGTGTTTTCTTTCACCCCAGAGGGAGCTCAAATTTTAGACAAACTTGGTGATTTGCATAAGCATATGGTTGAGTTGCAAAAATATAATTAACCTCTTAAACATCTCAACGGTAGCATCAGATGAACACTTCATTACCCTTTGCAATAAACGGTTGGATACTTTAGATATCAAGATGGTTTCTTTCCCTAAAAGTTTAGCGAAGCACAAACAGCCTCCCGGATTTGAAAAGACACTTACTAAAGTGGCAAAGATCACAGATAACAACATGTAGATCCTTCACGTTATGCCTAGCTACTAGCATAAAACGATATCGCTCGTTGGGAGGCAACCCAACTTGTATCTTTTTGCTTTTTGGTTTTCTTGCTGTTTTCAATAAAATACACAATTATGCCTCTGATTAGATGTTTTTTGTGGTTTAAATTAGTCTCTGTTCCAAGCAAGGCCTTTGGGATGATTTGGGTGAGAGTTGTATTGATCTTGCTGAAAAACAAAAACTTTTGCACTCACGAAATTATTTTTCATTTTTAACAAAAGGGTGAGTTTATTCTTTTTGCAGAAGATTTATAAACAAATTATTCACGTCGTCCTAATTTTTCAGATTTTTTGGAATTACAGAAGTATTCGAAGTAGTTAGATTGCTACAGATTGTTCTGTTTTTGACAGATTCTGTTTTCTTTGCATCGTGTGCTTGTTTTGATGATTCTATGGTTTTATTTGAAGAGTTTTTGCCATAGAAAAGTATGAATACAGTAGATATAATGCAAAAATAAAATATGAATGGGTTTGCAACTGTACTTATTGTAGTGGTTTGCTTTCTTATACTAACGAATCTCATGAGGGTTTTGTTGAGTTTTGTGTGATTGAAGTTTTCATGTTTTGGGTGATCTTATGATGGATGATGGAATAAGGACACTACTGGAATCAGGATCTTTGCCATCTGCTAGCTGACGGCAAAGAAGATCTTTGCCCTCAGCTTAATAGAAGCTGACGACAAAGAAAGAGCTAACGGCCAAGACCATGTTTACCATCAGCCAACTCTTTGTCGTCCGCTAGCGGACGACAAACAATGAGGGTGGCCCACTATCGAGTACCACCTAATGGACACTTTCTTTGCCGTCCACTAGCAGACGACAAAGAAAGTGGCCAAACTAACGTCCATTAGCTAGGATCTTTGCCGTCTGCTAGCAGACGGCAAAGAACCATGCCCTAACTAAAATCCATCGACGCCCGCCCGCACCCCACATCTCTCTGTCCTTTCTCTCTCTCTCTGTCCGCACCCACGCCGCCGCCGCCCTGCGCCACCCCACCCCCGTGCCGTCGCCGCCCCGTGCCAGCCCCATCGCCGTGCCGCCCCAGCAGCGCTGGTGGCCCCCTTCCCCGCCCCACGCCATCCCTGTCGTGGCGTCGTGCTGCCCCGACCCGTCCCGTGCTCGAGCCGCCGCTGCCCCACGCCACCCACATCACCGCGGCACCCCCTCCTCCAGCTCGGCAGCCCCGGCACCCCTCTGCTCCACCACCATGGCCGCCCCGCCGCTTCGGTGCTCCCTCCTCTACCCGGAGGCCTCGGCGGCCCTCTGCTCCACCACCGCGGCCGCCCTGCGGCTCCGGCGCCCCGACCTCCACCTGGCCGCCTCGGCGCCCCTCTCCTCCACCACCGCGGCCGCCCCACCCCTCCGGCACCCCTCCTCCACCTGGTGAGACCTCTTGTATTTCTGTTTTTGTTTCTGTATTTTAAGTTTTGCTTAGGTTTACTTTAGGTTTGGTTTAGTTTAGGTTTAGTTTAGTTCAGATTTAGAGCAGAGAGGCATATATTGCAGTGCAAGAATTGATTATGATAGCTCATCGAGACTTGGAAGTTCTTAGGGTCCGTGCGAATAGAACCTGATAGTTAGGTTGACTCTGCTAGCTTGCTGATACACACCAGTAGCTCAAGATGCATAGCCTACTACTGAAATGTGGTGCTGGTGCACTGATGTGAAGCATGGTGTATAATCCAGCTACTGATCACACCTGAGTATGCGGTCCTGGCAGGTGGCAACATCATTGTAGAGGTGTGTGTGCCTCAAACTCGTATGTTAGTTGTGTCTCATGTTATCATAGTTGAGCAAGTATAAGATTGCAATATGGTTATAATATCTTACCTCATCTTGCATTTACATACCTTTTCTGTAATAGGATCCTACGGTAATGTGATGTGGTACTTGTTCTGATTTGCATACAAAGTAAATTGATTTTAGGACACTACCCTTTGTTTCTGATTTGATGTATGTTTGTTTGCTCGGTGTGTGGCACCTAGAGCCACCTAAAATATGGTGCAACTATGATTGTTGCCACAAGTATTCCAATGTGATCACACCACAAGGAACTCTAGGTTTAGTTTTGGTTAAGAAGAAAGAAGATAGATGAAAAATAAATAAGAAGAAGAAGATAATTAAAGAGGAAGAAGAAGAAGTGTATTTTCCCCCTATTTATAGATTACTATGATCTTTTTTTCAACATTTTCAGTTTTCTTTCACGTCTAAAGAAATCCCTAGTTTTGAAGGGTGCCAATTGCCATTGCCAACTAACCTACCAAATTAATTAAGTGTTGTTGATGTTGTTGAGCACAAGTGCATTGCTTTTTTTCTCAGTTTTATTTCTTGTCTAGAAACTTGGCTCTATGTTTATAGATATGCTTCTAGATACTAATTGGTCTCTTCTGCTGCTTATTAGAGATGGGGAGAGGCCGTCACCGCAGGCTCTGCTCTTCCACACCGGAGTACGAGTTAGTTGCTTCTGAGTTCTTCAGTATCATACTTGGGACTCCCTCCTAGAGTCAGGTATATAAAAGGAGACATCTCCCCTTCACCCATCTCATTATGATAACTCTACTGTTTGCTACATCACTCCTTGTCCCAAACTGCAGAGGCTGCCTGACACTTTTATGACGATGCTGGAAGGCCATCAACCAAACAATGTGAAGCTGCGACAGACCGGCAACGGGCTTCGCAGGCTTTGGGATGTGGAGTTGGTGATCAGGTACGACCACATGTACCTATGTCATGGCTGGGAGCAGTTCTACTATGCCTACGACCTGGGGCACAGGTACTTCCTTCTCTTCAGGTACGACGGTGATGCCATGCTCACCGTGAAGGTGTTTAACATGACTATGTGTCGCATGCGCTACCAGGACGAAAATGATGCCGGTACGTTCTGCCTCTTCTTCCTCTACATTTTGCTTTGTCTCACATCGATTGTTAACGGTCATTGTTGCATTTGGTCAGGCAATGGGAGCAGCAGCAGCGACTCTGGCTACAGCCAAAGCAGCAGCGAGTCTGGCTGCAGCAAAAGCAGCAACGAGGATGATCCGGAATGGAGTTGGGAAGAAGAGGAGAAGAGTGGGGATGAGGAGGTGCAGGCTGACGATGGGCAACAGAAGGTGGTGGTTGAGGATGACGTAGCGATGGTGGTGGCTGACGATGGGCAAGAGATGGTGGTGGCTGAGGATGACCTAGCGATGGTGCTGCTTGAAGGTGGCCTCGTGATGGTGGTGGTGCCTAACAATGACCTCGCGATGGTGGTGGTGCCGGTGATACCACAGCCGGGCGACATGACCATGCCAATTGTGGTAGAAGACTACATCCCACTGCCTCCATCGCCTCGCCGCTCTTAGCGCATCACGATGAGGAAGGAGAAGGAGAAGAAGAATGAGGAGTGAACTATGTCAGGTATGTCAGATCTCCAGAATGATCTATATATACTTTGCTTTGTTTCCTCCGAAATGACATAAGTTAGCTCCAATATGCTAAGTTATCTCTAATATGCTTAGTTTCTTAGGTTTGCTCAATAATGACATACACTTGGCTTACTTGTGTAAAAAGTGGCATAATTATTCTTAGTTAACTCAAAAATGGCATAATTAGTTAAGTTAGCTCCAAAATGATCCATTTAACCTAGGTTAGCTCCAATATGATCCATTTTACCTAGGTTAGCTCCAAAATGACCAAGTTTACCTAGGTTAGCTCAATATGATCCATTTTAGCTAGGTTAGCTCCAAAATGATCAACTTTACCTAGGTTAGCTCCAATATGATCCATTTTAGCTAGGTTAGCTCCAAAATGATCAAGTTTACCTAGGTTTGCTCCAATACGATCCATTTTAGCTAGAACTAGAAAAAAGACACATTCTTGACATTTTGGGCCGAACGAAATTTTTTCTGTCATACTTATGACACTTTTATGACGATAATTGTGACAAAACCCGGTATCATTATAGATGTGGTGGGCTCCTACTTCTATGACAAAAAATCATGACAGAAAATGGGCTTTTCGTCCTGGGCGGGCCGAAGATGCAGCTGCATGACATTCTTTGGGCCGTCCATGACGGAAAAAACTATGGTAGAAGCGAGGGCGAGGAAAATTTCGGGGAGTTACCGATTACGGTGGATGGTCAGGGGCCGAGCGATGCGCGTTTCTCTCGTACACGTACACGCGTGTGTGCGAGGCGTTGGCTCTAACTAAACCCGAGCAAGGCGTTGGGCTCTAACTGAACGCGAGCGATTGCACTGCAGGCTCCGCGTTACTGAACCCGAGCGATCGATCGATGGCTATTAACTGAACTCGATCGAGCGATTCCTTCGCTACTGCTACTAATTGAAGCCGATCGATGCCGCCTGTGGATGAACAGTGAGGGTTGCATAGTGGGGGGGCGTTGGATGAACAGTGAGCGGTGGGGGTGGATGAACAGGATCCCCGTGGCGTTGCCTCTGGATGAACAGGATCCCGATCGATCGAGCCGGTTGGGGCTGGATGAACAGGACCCCGTGGAGGGCTGGATGAACAGGACGACCCCGTGGAGAGCTAGATGAACAATAGACGGTAGAGGGGTGGATGAATAGTAGCACGTGGAGGGGTGATTGAACAGGAGCCCGTGGAGAGGGGTGGATGAACAGTAGCACGTGGATGGCTGGTTGAACAGGAGCCCTTGGAGAGGGGTGGTTGAATAGTAGCCGGTGGAGTAGCGCGCGGTGGAGGCTGGATGAACAGGAGCCCGTGGAGGCTGGAGGAGGTCGATGATGGATGAACAGTAGCCCATTGAGGCTGGAGGAGGTCGACGGTGGAGATGAACAGTATCCCGTGGAGTCCTGTTTTGTGGTACGACACACCCCCTCCCGATGAACAGGACCCCCGTTTCAATCGTAGCGCTCCAACACAAGTCAATTTTGTCCGTTTTGGCGGTACGCCAAACCCCTCCCGATCAACAGGACCCCTGTTTCGACCGTAGGAGGTCCATTTCCTCCATTTTGCGGTATGCCAGACCCCTTCCGATGAATAGGATCTCGTTTCAAACGTGGCTGGTCGAACACAAGGCCGTTTCCTCTGTTCTGCAGTACGCCAGGCCTCGTTTCCATCACCTTTTCTGTCCAAGCCGGTTGGCTCCCACGTGTTCCATTGCCTCCCGATGAACACGACACATTCCGTTGCCTCCCTATGAACATGACGCATTCCGTTGCCTCCCCATGAACACGACGACGACGCAGTTTCTCCGTTCTGACCCAGCCATGTACACGAGCCCTGGCCATACGTATGCGCGAGTAGGCGTTCGACAGCCCCGCCCGTATGTACGTACGTGGCCATATTTTCTTTCTTGCACATTGGCCGCTGTACGTACGTGTACATGCTACATGCGCACCTCTACTACGACACGTGTGTGCCTCTACATCCACTAGTACGTACGTACACGTCTGCGACTAGAATGACAATGCTACATACGCTTCGACCAGGTGGGTCCCGACTGTCACGTACTTCCTTACGTGCGAAGATGTACTTGGTGGGTCCCAGCAGTCAGGGGGTGACTCGTTTTTTTTGCCCGGACACACTTTCTTGCGTGCGAAGATGTAGCTGGTGGGTCCCAGCAGTCAGGGGGAAATGTTTTTTTTGCGAAATACGGTGGCCCGTCTAGTGTGTCCCCACTGTTAGGTGGAGGAATAATTATTTTGTGCGTAATAAGGAGGCACTTCCTTGCTACGGCATAGGACCCAGCTGTCAGCCTCTCCATGTACAGTCCACGTCCGACGAAAGCCGTTCCTTGACCACGTTGACCACGCCGCGCAGAGAGCACCAGGGCGGTGAACGATGGCGAGGCCTAGGAAGGGGACGACGCGGAGCCGGGGAAGACGTGCAGTGGATGCCCACGCGTAGAGGAGTATGAGGGTTCATTGGTTCACAGTGGTATGAGGCTGCCGTCGCAGTAGAATAACAAGGGGTGTGGGTGAGTAGAGGGATGGCCTGGCCAGCTGTAGGAGTAGTAGGGGGCGGTGAGGCCTTCGCCGCATCCCAGCTGGCCATGGGAGGCAGCAGCACGTGGCACGACCGGCGCTGGTTTGGGTGGCTGGAGCAAGAAGACCAGAGGTTGAAGAAGCACTACGGCCGTTGGATGGACATCGTACGATCACTGGAGCTAGAATCGTGCATATTGAATAAGTTGACAGAGCCCTTCGTCCCCGTCAACTTAGTAGGCCGCCAAGTCAGCCTGCCACTATACTGGGTCCCAGCTAGCAGGGGGAGTAGTCATTTTTTTGTGCGTAATAAGGAGGCACTTCCTTGTGTGCGAAGATATAGCTGGTGGGTCCAAGCTGTCAGCAGCGGTAATGTTTTTTCGCGAAATATATAGGCCCTTTCGGTGTGTCCTAGATGTCAGGTAGATGAATCATTATTTTGCGCGTAATAAGAAGGCATTTTCTTGCGTGTGGCCGTGGACGCAGCTGTCGGCCTCTCCACGTATAGTCCACTTCAGATGCATGTCGGTCGTTCACCACATTGACCAGGCGTCGCCGAGAGCACCAGGGCGGTGGACGACGACGAGGCCTAGAAAGGGAACGACACAGAGGCAGGGAAGACTCGGAAATTGTTTCCCACGTGGAGGGGAGTACGACTGTACGAGGGTTTACTGGTTCATCTTCCATCGCCGGAGAATAACAGCAGGTGTGGGTGAGTAGAGGGATGGCTACGCTAGCGATGGGAGTACGGTGGGGCGGTGAGGCCTGCGCGGCAGCACAGCCGGCCGTGGGGAGAAGGGAGCAGGCAGTCCCACCGGCGCTTGTTTCAGCGGCTGGAGCAGGAAGAGCACAGATTGAAGAAGCACGACGGCCGTTGGATGGAAATCCAACAGTCACTACTTGTGCGTCAACCTTTTTTTAGGAAAGCCTCAAATCTGTGGAAAACAACATACAACCCATCTGCCATTATTTCTAATAATTTACAGTCCATTTGCTAATTCTTAATGTTTTTTTTGGAGCTCATATTCTTTTTGTTAGCATTACAACCCATATTGTGGCCACGGTTAAAAAATTATACGAATTTTTGCATATTTCGGTGCGGTCCGAAAAGTTTTTAATCCCGAAATTTCGAGTCACATTCAAAATGATTTTAAAAATAAATGTCTATCAATATAAAATCCAACAAATTTTCCTCGCATAAAAATAAATGCAATTTAAAATCTCGAAATGAAAAAAATAAATTTCAAACTAATTGCCAGTTTGATGTGTTTTAAAAATGTACAACCCATTTCTCATTACTGATAGGCCATTTTCTCGGCGAGCCGAATGAAGCTCTCCTCATCTTGAAAGATTTGCAGCCCAACAGGCCTGACAAAGCGACTTACTTGGCAAATCACAAAAATACTGGGCTCTGGCCGTGGACCCAGCTCCGGCCGTGGACCCAGCTGTCAGCCTCTCCACGTATAGTACTCTTCCGATGGAAGTCGGTTGTTGACCACATTGAGCACGCCACGCGAGAGCACCAAGGCGGTGGACGACAGCGAGGCCTAGGAAGGGGACAACACAGAGCCGGGGAAGGCGCGGCAGTGGATGCCCACGCGGAGAGGAGTACGAGGGTTCACTGGTTCGGCTGCAGCGTGAGGCTGCCATCGCCGCAGAATAACAGGGGTTGTGTGTTAGTAGAGGGATGCCTTGGGCCAGCGGTGGGAGTAGTAGGGGGCAGTGAGTGTCGGTGTCAAAACCGGCGGATCTCGGGTAGGGGGTCCCGAACTGTGCGTCTAAGGCTAATGGTAACAGGAGGCTGGGGACACGATGTTTACCCAGGTTCGGGCCCTCTCGATGGAGGTAATACCCTACTTCCTGCTTGATTGATCTTGATGATATGAGTATTACAAGAGTTGATCTACCACGAGATCGTAGAGGCTAAACCCTAGAAGCTAGCCTATGATTATGATTGTTGTTGTCCTACGGACTAAACCCTCCGGTTTATAAAAACACCGGAGGGGGCTAGGGTTACACAGAGTCAGTTACAGAGAAGGAGATCTACATATCCGAATCGCCAAGCTTGTCTTCCACGCAAAGGAGAGTCCCATACGGACACGGGACGAAGTCTTCTATCTTGTATCTTCATAGTCCAACAGTCCGGCCAAACTATATAGTCCGGCTGTCCGGATACCCCCTAATCCAGGACTCCCTCTGTAGCCCCTGAACCAGGCTTCAATGATGATGAGTCCGGCGTGCAGATTGTCTTCGACATTGCAAGGCGGGTTCCTCCTCCAAATACTCCATAGAAGATTTTGAACACGAGAATCGTGTCCGGCTTTGCAAAAGAAATTCCACATACCACCATAGAGAGAACAATATTCCACAAATCTAATCTGCTGACAACTTTTTGGTAGAGTGACATCACGCCACGGCCCGGTCATTATTTGAACCGTTTTTCATAACCAACCACTACACATATTGCGAGGCAGTTTTATTGGCATGTCTTGTCGAAGCAGAGATCGTGTCCCCTTATTGCGGGATTCTCATCAATACGGGCGTGGGTAACCCAACCGCATTTGTTAGTATGACTCCTTGATTTTAGGCAAGTTCCAAATGGTCATGCGGGGGATGCAAGATATTCACCCCCTTTATTAAGGGGCCAAGGTCTTATCTTTTCGCACCCGTGCTCGATCCTCCCCTTCCCTCACCTCGAGTTCCAACACCCTAGGCTCAGGTACAAGCGCATCGGACCTCCAATCATGTCCGGATCCAACCTTCAAGGCCGGTGGATGTCCTTCTCTATCACAGAGGAGGACGTCAAGAAGCTTAGGGAGGCCAGGTACCTGACCGCCGACATCCTGCATAGGCTGCCTGCTCAAGGGCAGGTCATCCCCACTCCCAAACCCAACGAGAGCGTTGTATTTGTTTCACACATCCTCCAAGGGCTAGGCTTTAGTCTGGATCCCTTTGTTAGAGGGCTCATGTTCTATTATGGGCTAGATTTCCATGATCTAGCTCTGGATTCCATCCTTCACATCTCGTTGCTTATCGTCGTGTGTGAAGCCTTCCTCCACGTCACCCCACACTTCGTCATGTGGCTTAAGACCTTCAATTTGAAGCCAAAGATGATTAATGGGCGACACCCGGAGTGCGGAGGTGCTATAATAAGCAAAGGCGTCTATGCTCCATGGCCCAAGGGTTCCTTCCCGAAGGTGTCCGATTTATGGCAACATGAGTGGTTCTATATCACAGCTCCCAGAGGCACAAAGTGGGCGGCTGCCCCTGCCTTCCGCTCGGTCCCTCCGCCTCAACTAGCATCATGGGTCAACAAGGGACTGGACTGGGAGCCTGCTAATGACGTACCAACACTGCAAAGCCATATTCGGGATCTTCTTAAGAGGGATATTAGCCTTGTCAAAATAATTCAAGTAATGCTAGTTCGTCGGATCCTGCCGTGCAAACATCGACCTCTCCAGATGTGGGAGTTCAACCCAGAGGGACCGCAAACTATTTAGCACTTCTTCGGCGTGACGCTCGAAGGGATGTATAAGTTGTTCTTTGGATCACGAATAAAGTGTCCGAACACCACAGAGGATGCGGGCCTGAACTATAGTTGTCCGGATACCCAAGTAACTCCACAACCGAACATGCTATTTTGTGTTTATTATAGCATTATTCTGAAAACTACCCTTTGCCAGGACTGGCTAAGAAAGGCGGAGAGGATTAGGTGTTCGGCCCATCTTCCTGAAGGCTCGCCGGATCCTTTATTAATCAAGATGCTTGAGCGCGCACCATATCAGGTACCATCAGGAGAGGAGGAGAGGGATAGAGAAGCCGAAAGCGGGCTTCACGCATTGTACATCCAAACCGGGGGAATTGATGTCTCCAAGAAGGAGGATGATTGGGGAGGTGAAACTAATGTCCCCTCCCCTCATGGGAAGAAAAGGGATGCCTCCGAAAACTTGGAAGCGGAGGCTTCTAAACAAAGGAAGAAACCTTTGCCAAGGGGCCCTGCCCCAGAGGGCGTCCTTACCGTGCAGCGCCCGCAAGAGGGCCAGCCCTCCAATGAGCCATAAGTGAATCAAAAGAACTTTAGTAAATATGTCATGTTTTAACCCTGAGTACAATAACCGACACTTATCTCTTGCAGTCCGGCTCGGAGCCCTTCTCAACAGAGCTCATCTTCAGGGGATCTTCTTCCAGAGATGATGGAGAGCGAAACGCCTCCCCTTGCCTCCCCGCCCCATGGGGCATACGACCCCGAGGTGTTGTCACGGAGGATTTCTCCCGATCCGCCGAGGCCAGAAGTTAATACTTCGGCCGCCCGAAGCCCGGAGTATTTGGCTTCCAAGGAGAGCGATAGGAAGAGTCCGGGTGTGTCCGGCACACAACCGGACACATTGATGGGTCTTTTGGAGCAAGCGGCTATCCCGGAGGCGCATCATACCTTAATGGGCATGGTGTTTGAGAGGATTGCGTCCGCAAAAAGCGGACTGGATGAAGCTTTTACGAGCCTGCACACAGGCTTTGAGGTACATAAAATAATTTGTATATTTTCAGCTGTGCCGCACATGCTAGGTGTGCTCTATGTAGATAGTAGCCCCTGAGACTCTTGTTTCCATCCAGAGGTGGCAAACAGAGGATCATAATTCCAGGTAAATGACCGCACATCTTTTATGTACATGCGGCTAAGGGTCCAACGGCTGACCGGACTGCTGATTTTGCCGAACTAAAGCGGTAGCTTGACGTGGCGGATGCCGACATCGCGCTTGTCAACAAGCGGCTTGACGAGGACCAGGGTAAGTATTTTTGGCTTTGTCAGCAAATATTAAGAGGAGCATGACGCTAGTATCTATAATATGTTGTGACTGCAGATGGGGCTGCTACCCTGGAGACCCTTAGGGCGGAGCTTGCCCTAGCCAAGGAGCAAGCCAGGAGAAGTAGTGCGGCTGCCCTATAGGTGGCCGAGGAGTTGAGAGCCGAACAGGATGCTCATCGCCAGTGCGAACAGAAGATAGCCAAGATGGTTGTTGAACTTAAGGATGTCGCCGACCATTATGAGCTCCTTGAAAAGGAAAATCAAGTGAAAGCGGCTGACCTGAATAAGGCCTTGGCAGCAGCTAAGGAGACTCGCTCTAAGATCTGAGCGGCAAAGGAGGAGCTTCGTCAAGACGGAGATATCACGGCTGGGAAGCCCTTTCTGTTGTGAACAAAGTTCGGGGATTCGAAGTATGCCCCTCTGGATTAATTATCGAGTGTTGAGGACGCATACTTGGATTTGGCCAAGAGTCCTACTGATGCGACTGAATATTTCAAGGGTCAGAAAGATCAAGAGGCCGAACGATTGTTCTGGTCGCAGTTCAGTGCTCCAAAGCGTCCACTGCTATGGAACAAACAAATGGCTGAGTGGGCCGAGCTCCATAGGTTATCCGGGCTTGCCATGAGATCTGTCGTGGATCATCTTTGGCCGAAGGGACCAAGGTCGGACAGTTATTTTGGTTTAGTGCAACAATTCCTTGGTGTTGTTTCGCATATCAATGATGTGAAGAGGTCGGCGTGCATAGAGGGTGCGCGGATGGCTCTGGCCCGTGTCAAGACATACTGGGTAGGGATGGAGGCCACTGCTATCGTGACCCGGGTCCGGCGGGAGGCCAGGACCCCGCCGAGCACTATTTTGCCGAAGTCCTAGAAGGTGCTCTCTTAATAGAGGTGCAGTGCTCGAATAGTATCATGTTTGAGTGACATGTATCTGAATTGTAAAAACAATGCAATATTGATTATAAAGGATGTGTTTATACTTTTGCCTAGAAGTGTTATAGTGCCTCCTGCGCGGCCGTTTATGTATGTATGTATATAACCTGAAAGTTAGCAGTCTTCGGCTTCCGCCCCCACGCATATAATGCGGGGGTGTTTGAAAAAATGCGTAATCACACTTGATCCAACGTCTTGGTCCATTAAGGAGGTGACAGAGTAGCGAACCAGGCAATCAGACTATATAGCTTTAACACTTTCACTTAGCCATATGAGTTTGATGGTGGGGCTACTATATAGCCCCTGGTACATTCACGTTCATCCGAATACGGTGCACGTACATACGTGACCTGGAAAACCGGTCCTTTGTTAATGCGGAGGAATTGCGAAGATTCCGTCGAGTCATCGAGTGGTTGACCAGTCTCTCGCTTTATCATGATAGTCAGTTTTCTGCTTTCTCTACTGAGGTGCTCACCCAGATGAACCAGGGCACAATCGCACTAGTTCTCCCGGTGCCCCCTTAGCCGATAGAGCGGAACTTAAGGCAGCAAAACACGGGAGCCGGGCAAACCGAACATTTGACCAAAGACATGATTCAGAGCTGATGCATATAAGGCCAAACTCGCGACGCCGAACACTCCCAAAGGTATTCGGACTTTATGACATATACTAGGCTGAGTAACACCCTCGATATGGGCCCTGTGTATTCCAGATACATGCATTAATCTGGCATGAAGAAATGTCAAGAACGCCAGTATCCCCTTCCGTTAAGTGTCCGGAGGATATGAAGCAACAAGAGATAGTAAAAAGGTTTATGCAGGGTCTTAATCTAAGAAGAAACCTTTGAGCGGGGCCCTGCTACACGTCTGTGCCTTTATCCCCGTTGTGCCGTATTCTGGAAGGGTGTAGCACGATGATCATATGTAAAAAGGAAAACTGTTTGTCAAAAAATTCGTGCAAAGAGGTGGTTAGTCTAAACAAACCATGAGAAAACAATATGTTATTGTATTAATAGGGTCGAGCGGAACTATATGCTTCTTCTTGTGAGCAGCCCCTAGCACCACCTATGGGGGTATATCTATCAGCCCAAGCTCAGGTTCATCTGAGGTGTTACACCTGGTGGGGCGCCGGACTCATCGAACTGTGTCCGTGGTCCTGACGACCAATTCTGGTTGGAGGGGCCGCTTAGTGTTCGACTACTAGAGCCGCCACGTATTCTTCCGCACGTAGGAGCATTCGGTATTTCCGCTAACGGTAATGACGCCACGTGGACCGGTCATCTTAAGTTTGAGATAGACATAGTGCGGTACTGCGTTAAAATGAGCAAAAGCCGTTCTCCCAAGTAGTGCGTGATAGTCTCTTCGGAATGGAGCGATGTCAAAGATTAGTTCTTCGCTTCTGAAGTCGTCGGGAGAACCGAATACAACCTCTAGTATTAGAGAGCCCGTGCAGCGGGCCTCGACGCCTGGTATTACTCCTTTAAAGGTAGTATTACTTTGGCTGATTCTTGACGGGTCTATCCCCATTTTGCAGACAGTGTCCTGATATATCAGGTAAAGACTACTGCCGCCGTCCATGAGGACTCTTGTGAGATGGTATCCATCAATGACTGGGTCGAGCACCAAGGCAGCCGATCCTCCATGCCGGATACTAGTCAGATGATCCCTGCGATCAAAGGTGATCGAGCAGGCCGACCAGGGATTTTATTTGGGGGCAACGGGTTCTGTAGCATATACGTCTCGAGTGCACGTTTGCGCCTTCTCTTTGGAATGTGAGTTGCGTATATCATATTCACTGTTTTGACTGCTGGTGGGAAATTTTTCTGTCCCCCAGTATTCAGCTGGCGGGGCTCATCCTCGTCTTCACTTGGCGTCTCCCTCCCCTTGTGTTCTGCATTTAGCTTGCCGGCCTGCTTGAAAACCCAGCACTCTCTGTGGGTGTGGTTTGCAGGTTTTTTTGGGGTGCCATGAATCTGACATAACTTGTCTAGAATCTTATTTAGGCTGGACGGTCCATCTCTAATGCCTTTAAATGGCTTCTTCCGTTGACCGGGTCGAGAGCCCCTGAATCCGGCGTTGACCCTCGTATTATCTGGGTTGTCTTCATTGTTTCGACGCTTGTTTTTATTGCGTCGCGGCTTCCCGTTCCCATCCCTAACTTCGGATGTGCCCGGGTCGCTGGTGCTGCTACGGGCCAACTAGCTGTCCTCGCCCGCGCAAAAGCGGGTCATAAGGCTTGTAAGGGCTACCATTGTCCTCGGCTTTTGTTGTCCGAGGTGTCTGGCGAGCCATTCGTCTCGGATACTATGCTTGAAAGCCGCCAAGGCTTCGGCATCCGGAGAATCGACTATTTGATTCTTCTTAGTAAGAAATCTGTTCCAAAGTTTTCGGGCTGATTCTCCGGGCTGATGAATTATGTGACTTAAGTCATCTGCATCCGGAGGTCAAACATAGGTCCCTTGAAAATTGGCCCTGAAAGCATCCTCAAGTTCCTCCCAACTTCCAATGGAGTTTACGGGGAGGCTTTTCAACCAATGCCGAGCTGGTCCTTTTAACTTGAGGGGTAGGTATTTAATGGCGTGGAGATCGTCTCCGCGAGCCATGTGGATATGGAGGATAAAGTCCTCAATCCAGACCCCATGGTCTGTCGTTCCATTGTATGCCTCTATATTTACGGGCTTAAATCCCTCTGGGAATTCATGATCTAGCACCTCATCGGTGAAGCACACGGGGTGCGCGGCACCCCTGTATTTGGATGTTTCATGGCATGCTGATGACGGTTGTTTTGTTTGGTGTTGATTCCGAGCTGGTATTCCATCGGTACAATCATTTTGGTGGCGATGATCCTGCGCCGGGGCACGTTTTCTAGATCCGAAGATGGACCTGGCTACACTGGCTTTTTTGTCCAGGAGCTCACGTAAATCGTGTGCTGACTTGTGTGTGGCATCAGTAGCCGCTCTGTCGCGGCCGCGGGGAGGTCTGTCCGGCTGATTGGTTGTATTGTTTTTTGGCTGAATGGGTTCTACGGCCTCATCATCGAATTCGGGCAGTAGCTTGCGCTTTGGGTAGCTCTCTGTGTGGCGGTTACCGCCATATTTGTCTTCATTGTCAAGCACTTTGTTCCATCTGCAGTCGAGTGTATCCTACGTGGGTTTGAGCCTTTGCTTCTGCTTCTTCAAGCTCCTCGCCATGGCAATAAGCCTGCGATGGAGGTTCTCTCATTCCAAGTGTTTTTCTGGGATGATTTTATGCGTCATCGTCCGGACTGTTCTCTTTTCTGGAGACAGGTTACTAAATTTTACCATCGGGATCGGCGTCATATGACGTCGGCTTTGGACTATGTTCATTGTCCCTTGGCTCATCCTGCTCCATCACTGGGTCCATGGGGTCGTCGTTTCCATTGGAGTCGACCGGGGTGTTATTCTTTCTTGCGATGTTTTCACTCTGGCTGGATTTAGAGCGGCGCCTATGGCGTCGCTTTGGTGGCTTATCGAGGTGTTTATCCTTTGTTGTGTCCTCACCATCGCCTTCTTTTGGCGTGTCCACCATATATATGTCATATGATGAGGTGGCAGTCTAGTCCGGTGGGCGGTGGTTCCTGTTCTTCTCCTGCATCGCCATAAGTACCATCGATGTCTTTGGAGTCAAAATCCAACGTGTCGGTTAAGTCATCGACAGTGGCTATTAAGTGGGTGGTGGGTGGGGAACGAATTTCTTCATCGTCCGCTTCCCACTCGAGCCGGACATAGTTCGGCCAAGAGTCTCCTAACAAAGAGAGAGACCTTAATGAGTTTAGCACGTCGCCCAAGGGCGAGTGCTGAAAGATATCCGCGGAGGTGAACTCCATGACCGGTGCCCAACCAGATTCGATAGGCACGGGCGTACGCGGTTCGGATCCTGTAGCCGGAGACGAGTCCGAGGGTCCGGTAGTGTCACGCCCAATATGCGATACTATCCTAAAGAGACTTGAAGGTCCCACCAAGGCTAGAACCGCATATTGAAACACTTTTGCAAGGTGGATATCATTACATCAACATTACATAATAGATGGGGATACATACAAAAGGCATACAATGCCACACGAATACAACATCATCTTACAGAAGAGCACCATCCGACTACGGGTGAAACACAAACCGAAACTCAAACGACATCCACCCTGCTAGCCAAGGCTGCCAACCTGGAACCTATCCCCTGATCGAAGAAGAAGCAGAAGACGAAACTCCAAAACAAGCAAGCATCGCTCTCGCATCAAGATCATCGCATAACCTGTACCTGCAACTGTTGTTGTAGTAATCTGTGAGCCACGAGGACTCAGAAATCCCATTACCATGGGTATCAAGACTAGCAAAGCTTAATGGGTAATGAAGGGGTAAGGTGGTGAGGTTGCAGCAGCGACTAAGCATGATATGGTGGCTAACATACGCAAATAAGAGCGAGAATAGAGCAAACGGAGCGGTTGTGAAGCTAGCAATGATCAAGAGGTGATCCTGAACTCCTACTTACGTCAAACATAACCCAAAACCGTGTTCACTTACCGGACTCCGCCGAAAAGAGACCATCACGGCTACACAAGCTGTTGATGCATTTTAATTCGTATCTGGTGTCAAGTTATCTACAACCGGACATTAACAAATTCCCATCTACCACGTAACCGCGTGCACGACTTTCGAAAGTTTATACCCTGCAGGGGTGTCACAACTTTGCCCATGATAAGCTCTTGCGATCAACGAAGGATATTCCTTCTCCCAGGAAGACCCGATCAGACTCGGAATCCCGATTACAAGACATTTCAACAATGGTAAAACAAGACCAGCAAAGCCGCCCGATACACCGACAATCCTGATAGGAGCTGCACATATCTCTTTCTCAGGGCAACACCGGATGGGACAGGCTACGAGTAAAACCAGACTTCGAGTTTCCCCGAGGTGGCCCCACAGGCGGATCGGTTCGGA
>NC_041393.1:111090524-111113794 GCF_002162155.2 Triticum dicoccoides
GGTTAATTACTCCCAAGGGAAAAGTAGGTGGTGGTGAGGCAAATGGTAAAACCAAGGTTGGGCCTTGCTGGAGGAGTTTTATTCAAAGCGAACTGTCAAGGGGGTCCCATAAATCACCCAACCGCGTTAGGGACGCAAAATCCGGGAACATAATACCGATATGACGGAAACTAGGGCGGCAAGAGTGGAACAAAACACCAGGCATAAGGCCGAGTCTTCCACCCTTTACCAAGTATATAGATGCATTAATTAAATAAGAGATATTCTGATATCCCAACATAATCCTGTCCACCATGCAGCAATCTTCAACTTCACCTGCAACTAACAATGCTATAAGAGTGGCTGAGCAAAGCAATAACATAGCCAGGAAATGGTTTGCTAGGAAGGGTGAAAAGGTTAGAGGCTGACATGGCAATTTGGGAGGCTTGATAAGCAAGTGATAGGTAGCACAGCATAGTGATAGAATGAAGCAACTAGCATAGCAATGATAGTAGTGAGATCCAAGATGATGGTCATCTTGCCTGAAATCCCGCTAGGAAGAAGAACGAGTCCATGAAGAAGATGAAGCCATGAAGACGAACCAAGCGTAGACGAACGAATCCTCACGATCGCAACGAAACGGGAACTATCGAAAGAAGCACACAACATGGGAAACACACCACACATATACATGGCATGATGCTCAACCATGTATGATGCATGACAAGGCTACATGAAGCTACTCATGGCAAGAGATGATGCAAAACAAGAGCAACACATCAAGGCAAGTTTAAAAGAGACTGGAAACAACATATAACAATTCAGGTAAGTCCTCGTATGCAAATTTCGAAATTGGCCCAGATCTGAATAAACCTTGTGTTCAAGTTGTTAAACAGCAAGTTAAAGAGCACCAAGAGGATCTACACGAAATTCTAGTCAAGTTACATATAAAGTTCATTTAGTTCGGGGCTACGGCCTAGAAGATATGAGCAAAGCAAGTTAAACATGGCATTGATGCAAAATGCATACAAACATCGAGCAAACACACTCAAAACATGGATGCAACAAGTTAATATGAAACTATATGCAATTCTAAGCAAGTTTCATATAGCGCACGCTCAAAACGGAGCAACGGTTCAACATATACACATGAAACAAGTTTAAAGGAGAAGCTGTCTAAAACAACAACTAGGCATCTAGCAAGCAACAAAACAATATTCGTTTGAACCACAATATGAAAACAAAAAGCATGGACATGATGTACAGGTAATGCATTACAAAACATGAACACTGAGCTATCTCCAGAAATCACTAGAACATGCTCCAAAACACATGGCAAGATTGCAAATAATAACAGTTTCAGACCTAGCAAAAAATACATCAGGTTGCAATGTTTAGAGCTATCAAACAACATGCTACAGGGACTTATCATGGAAAACAAAGGCATGGCATGAATCTACGAAATGCATAGAGAAAAAGTCCCTTACTGAACATGAGCCAAAAAGGATGAGAAGATAAGATGGCACCCATGTAAACATGGCAAATGATATGACAGATTCAAACATGGCAGGAACAACGATAAGTAGGCATGTTGGTGAGCTTGTACAACTCACCACAGAGCATGACATGTCATGAAAAGGTAACCAACAGTAATAAGAAATGTTTATATAGCTAATCATGGCAAGAACATGTTCGTAGGGTTCATGGATCACTAGCAAACCTCATGGCAAAACTGAACTTAATGTTGACAGGCTGACAGCAACATTATTTAGCAAATTTAGAGCAAGATTGCAACAAGCTAAAGCAGGCTATAAATGCCACCAAGGGAATGGATGGATAGAGCATGGCATGTATAACAAAACATCCTTAGTGAACATCTCTAGATTATGCATAAAATGACTAGTAGCAGCAGGTTTACATAGCATCATGATATAGCAGATTCAGCCTATCAAAACAGTAACAATAAGTACCCTACTTAACAAGCTTGATGCGCTCACTACAAGACTCAAAAAAATACATGTATTGCACATCTGTAAAGATGGCATGATATAGTTCAAACCTCATGTAGACATCAAGCCCAAAGGATGCACACACAAAATGCAACGAAAATGACAAAACAGCAAGTTATAACAGTTTCAGTAGGTTAACATCATATAGCACTCTTGCAACGATGATAAGGGCATCAAGACGGACTCAAACAAACATGGCACAATGGAATGAAATGAAGATCATCTCATGGTGAACATTTTGATATATTATGCATGCAAAACGGAGCAGTACAAACCAAGTCTACCATATGATGAATATGCACACATTAAATGAAGTTTCAGGGATAGACGATTTTCATGAAAGAAAACACGGATGAGCAGAATATAGCTATGCGACGCTCGGGCGGGGAATAAGGGTCCTGCTCACCTAGTGGGCTCGGCCCAGCCGGTGGAGAGGCGAGGCGGGCCAGAGCAGGCCAGCAGGAGGGGGGTGGGCGGCGTTGGGCCAGGACAAGGCCGGCCCATGAGGCGACGGCGCGCGAGTCACGAGCGGGCGGCGCAGGTCGGCAGGTCAACAACGATGAGGGCCTCTCTAGCGAGGGGAGGAGGTCCGGCGAGGCGCGGGAGGTAGCCGGGGCGCGGATCCGGTCGGTCCCGACCCGATCCGGCCGGATCCGACGGCGGTTGGTGGCGAGCTCGATGGGTTGCGGCGCGGAGGACGATGCACGGACGGCGGAGGGCGCGGGCTCCAGCGAGCCTCCGGTGGCCGGAGCTGCGAGGTGCGTTGGCGCGGAAAGGGAGGCGCTAGGCGGCGGGGCCACGCCGGTGAGGCGGAGGCGGCGGCCTTGGGCGGCAAGAACGAGCGGCAGCGGGGGCGGAGTCCGGCGGCGGCGCTCGGGCCGGCGCCGGGTGGCTGCGGGCCTCGAGGCCCAGATCGGGAACCGGGCGGGCCTGGCGCGGGCCTGACGGGCCGCGACGGCGGGGACAGCGTGGGAGTCAACATGGCAGGCCCACGTTGGCTACGGGCGGCGGCAGCGATTTTTCCGGATGCGGCGGACATGTCCGGCGCGGTGGGAGGAGATGGGCTAGGGTTAGGGGTCTATTTCATCCGAGATTTTGACAGGGGAGGCTTATTTATAGGTTCTGGGAGCTAGGAGAGTCCAAATAAGGTGCGGTTTTCGCCCACATGATCGTGATCGAACGACCGAGAGCATTGAGGGGGTTTGGATGGGCTCATGGGCTATGGTGAAGAGGGGCTGGGCTGCAAAGAGAAGGGGGTTTCGAGCTACGCGGTTAACCGTTGGGGCGTCAAACGGACTCCGAATGCGACGAAAATTGACAGGCGGTCTACCTACTCTAAAACAACACCGCACACCAAGTTTCATCCCATTCTGAGAACATTTTTATCCCTCTCACGAAACAAGGTCTGAGAGGGGGCGACGGGCGCGTGCTAGTGATGTCTGTGCTCAGAACGGACAACGGAGACAACAGGGGGAACCCGAACAGATGCAAGTTTGAAAAAACATGCACATGAAATGCAGATGATGACATGGCAAAATGCAACACGCAAGCAGCTAACATGGCAATGACGGCGAATAACTGGAAGACACCTGGCGCATCGGATCCGGGGCGTTACAGGTAGTACCGACCTCATAGAAGGTGGAATGAGTGTTCGACTTCAAGGCTGATGAGTGTGTGGCCTCCGTGGCGGGGTCCATCCACCCGTCCTTGGATGGCGCAGTCTGCTCTGGATTGTTTCCAGGGGCAGCCGCAGGCGCGGTCACCCGAATACTGTCCGATTGCAGATCTAAGTCATGCTCATCGAGACTGTCCGGCGCACCTGACATGGGCTCGAATCTATCGAAGATAAACTCTCCGCGGATGTCGGTAGTGTAGTTTAGGTCTCCAAACCCGACCTGGTGGCTAGGGGCGTAGCTGTCAATTTGCTCCAGATGGCCAACCAAATTGGCCTGCAATGCGAAGCCGCCGAATACGAAGATCTGTCCAGGAAGGAAAACCTCCCCTTGGACTGCGTCGTTGAAGACGATTGAAGGAGCCAGCAAGCCTTGTCGCGATGACATAGTGGAACTCTCAATGAAAGCACCAATGTCGGTGTCAAAACCGGTGGATCTCGGGTAGGGGGCCCCGAACTATGCGTCTAAGGCTAATGGTAACAGGAGCCTGGGGACACGATGTTCATCGAGGTTCGGGCCCTCTCGATGAAGGTAATACCCTACTTCCTGCTTGATTGATCTTGATGATATCAGTATTACAACAGTTGATCTACCACGAGATCATAGAGGCTAAACCCTAGAAGCTAGCCTATTATTATGATTATTGTTATCCTATGGGCTAAACCCTCTGGTTTATATAGACACCAAAGGGGGCTAGGGTTACACAGAGTCGGTTATAGAGAAGGAGATCTACATATCCGAATCGCCAAGCTTGCCTTCCACGCAAAGGAGAGTCCCATCCGGACATGGGACGAAGTCTTCTATCTTGTATCTTCATAGTCCAACAGTCCGGCCAATGTATATAGTCCGGCTGTCGGGATACCCCCTAATCCAGGACACCCTCAGTGAGGCCTCCGCGGCATCACAACCGGCCACGAGAGGCAGGAACACTCGACATGACCAGCGCTGCTTTGTGCGGCTGGAGCAAGAAGACCAGAGGTTCACGAAGCACTATGGTCGTTGGATGGACATCGTACGGTCACTGGAGCTAGAATCGTTCATATTGACTAAGTTGACAAGTCCTCCATCCCCGTCAACTTAGTAGGCCCACAAGTCAGCCACACACTATGGTGGTTCCCAGCTAGCAGGGGGTATTCATTTTTTTGGGCGTAAAAAGGAGGCACTTCCTTGTGTGCAAAGATATAGCTGGTGGGTGTGACCGGTCAGCGGGGGGAACATTTTTTCGCGAAATACAGAAGCCCTTACCACGTACAGTCCACGTACAGTGCGTAATAAGGAGGAACTTTCCTTGCGTGCGACCATGGACCTCGTGGGTCCACGTCGTTAGGCTCTCCAAGTACAGTCCTCTTCTAATGACTCTCGTATGCTTACCACGCCGCGTCGAGCGCACCAAGGCGGTGGACAACGGTGAGGCCCCAGATTGGAATGGCCCAGAGATGGGGACGACGCGGCAGTGGAGTCGTACACGGAGAGGAGTGGGAAGCTTGACTGGTTCAGGTGCGGGGTGGGCCTACACTCGGCAGAGAATAACAGGAGGTGCGGAGTGAGGGATGGCCTGGCCCTCGGCGGGGTAGCGTTTTGCTAAGGAGCACAAAACAACGCCGCTGGACGTCGAAGGCTGGAGCAGGCGGTCCCGGCAGCACTGCAAGAAGAAGACGAGAGATTGAAGAAGAATGCCAGCCGTTGGATGTAAATCCAACGCCTTCTTAGGCTTCGACCTACTGGCCCACATGTCAGCCAGTCCATTTGTTTTTTTAGTCCATTTGGTGGGCTGGGTGAAACAATGATGTAGCATCTATGCAGCACATTTAAATCCCATTTGCATTTTTCTCGAAATCCGCGGACTTGCTGGGCTGGGTGAAAATATCATGTTGGGCTAGACAGGAAATGTTATAAAAACATAAACACATGATTGCACGTCTATTACTGCATTGGTCTGTAAAATCTTTGCAAGCTTATGTATGCAATCACTAGGAGTTAACTTGCCAAGTTATATATAAACAATTATTTTTATTATTTTGTAAGAACTTTCAACTTACGAAATAAAAATATCATTTAAATTTGATGAGTTAATAGTACGTGGGATAGTTGTGTTGGTTCTAGGGAAAAGTACTGGGAGAAAACTCAGCTTACATCGAAAAAGAAAGTGGGAGAAAATTCAGAGACCTGCTGGGTCCACCTGAGGAGGGGAATATGTTGGGAGGAAGGAGATTCAAAGCACGGCAGCCGAGTGAACTAGTTTTTTTAACAGACAAGTGAGCTAGTTACATACATAAGCAAATAGCCACTAAAAAAGCATCAGGTTAATGGGTTCTTAAAAGAAATATTTCAGACAAAATAGATAATTACGACACATAGGCTAATGCATGAAACACTTAGATGATAAAGGTGCTTATAAATAGACAAAGTACAACATCTAGACCTTCCTAGCACGCTTGATCATGACGTTGCGGCTGTCCGTGTACTCATCGGTTATGGGAAGCAGACACGCCCTCATGTACAAGATCTTCATGTACATGTCGTAGCATGCGTATGCGTCCTTGGCCGCGTAGGTTATGTAGGCTAGATTCAGAGGTACCTCCCATGTGTTCAGGTCCTTGGTATCGTTGACTTCTTTCATGTTGGCGTATCAGGGGCCGATGATGGTCTCAGCGAGGTCAACCACGGAGTCCTTCTCCTGCCCGTTGCTGATGATCTTGTATTGCTTCTGGATGTCGACAAGCTTGTTGCACCAGATGGACGAATCATCACGTTCTTCCTTCTCTACACCATAGCAAAGGTGCAGTCAGCACTGCCGATGAAATGGGTAGATGCTCCAGAACCTCTCATGGCCCTACAGAAGTGGTAGATGAGAACCTCGTCCCGCACACATACCTGGGCGATGGCGATCCGCTGGTCCCTGTCAGGAGACGAATGGATGGGCACAAGGTCTAGTCCTGCAACCTTGTGATTTCTCGTCCTGTAGGTACTGCTTGAACTCAGCAAGGCAGAGCTTCATCGAGTCCGGATCATTGGTGTACATCACATTCAACTTGGTGCAGCCATAGGACTAAACGGCAAACTCAAAGGGGAACTCCTTGCTGAAGTCCATATCCAGTAGGCTCACCCCTCGGATCGCCATTGGAGTCTCTTCGAGTGAACGAGTGTGTAGGCGACGGCAGCAGTTCATTTTTTAGCTCTTGGGGAACGGGATTCAACAGTAAACTGAGTGTGTACAGGCGACAACAGTTACTACCCCTCCCTCGTCCGCTGCACGCCCGGCAGAAGATGCACCCTTGACGCATTCAAACGCCTCCATTAAGAAACCTACTCCGTCCACACATCGGTTCACGAGCGGGTCTGTATTGGTCACTTTACTTAAATTTAATTAGCTTTACTAGAAATTTATACTTAAAACAAGTAATGCATTGGCTCGTTCTATTAGTGCCACAAGATCAACATGCACAACAATTAGAATAATTATTCTCAGGACGCACACGATCAACACTTTTGTCCCACGTTCGCAAAGATAATACTACCAAGTTTGAACTATTTGTTATGGTTGTTGTCCTCTGCATCATCATGCCGTGTTTCCCAGCTTGCAAGATTCAGAACCAACAAATAAGATCCAAATAATAAGTACAACAAAGATGCGTACACATCTCATTGATTCCCAGCTTGCAAGATTCCGAACCAACAAATAAGATCCAAATAATAAGTACAACAAAGATGCCTACACATCTCATTGATTCCCAGCTTGCAAGATTCAGAACCACCATATAAGATTCAAATAATAAGTATAACAAAGATGCCTACACATCTCATTGATTCCCAGCTTGCAAGATTCAGAACCAACCCATTAGAGCCTTTTGATAAAGTCAATATCGGGATTAAATCCATCTTGGCTAGCCATGTCATACAATCGAAGAACTTGGTGAATGCTCTTGACCGTTACAACCTCTGTAGTTGAGTATTCCTGTTTGCACAACACAAACAAGAAGAGCATGATTTCACTTTAATAGGGGCCTCCTTGAACTCAACCTGCAGCTCCACTAGGATGAGGTCAACCTCTAGCTCCATGATTCAATTCATGCGCCTTTTTCTGCAGTTCACCTAAAATGAAGCAAAGGTTGCATCATTTAGCTAGCAAGAAGTACTTGCTCTCGTGAGCTGGCAGGTTCTTCATTAGTAGTTGCACTAAAAGTGAGGAACATTAAGGTTGGTTGTCCGGCTCATGTAAGGTGCAACTAAAATTTTCTTATCCTTTTGTGCAGTTCCACTAAAATAAAGTGCCATTGTGGTGACAGTGACGGCTCATCTTGCAAAGGCTAATAAAATGTTGCACAAGATTACCAGCAAAACTTGATGGAGATTTTGGAAACTCCAATCACCATTTTGTGCAGTTCCACCAAAATTGAGAGATGTTGCCCATGTAACATTTTAGTTGAACTGCACAATACACTCATTCCAAAAAAGTGTTTTGTGCAGTTCACCAAAAGGTCAAAATAGCAACAAGGTGAAATGGATATCCCTATCTGCACAAAAAGATAGAAAGTAAATAGTTGCTGGTCAATAAGAATATATGAAACATATACAAAATGAAAAGAAGCATCTTAATTATGTTAATGGCAATCACGCAAGGACAATAGAAATTTTAAAACGTCAGCAATGCTTCATGTTACCAGAACCATTACGATGAACGATGAGATTCCTCAAATATGGGATTACTTTAATGGTGGCATTGCTTGTTTACCAGACACAGTAAATCAACAACAGCTAAAGAGTTGGTTTAAGGGCATGGGACCATGGGGACACCAGGACACTCAGCAGCGTAAAGGAGCAACTTACTTATCATACTGGGGAAAACAGCAAGTGTGCCATTTGTAACATAGTTTAATTACATCTTATCACTTGAGGCATAAGATTAACAATAACACTGGTTAGACATGTCCCTAAGGTAATAGTGTGATTGCTTCATTTTACATGCGCCCTTACATTAACAACAATAAAAGGTTAGTATAAGGACATGCAACAGTGGACGCATCAGCACAATGTACCTACAAGGAGGCATAAAGTGGTGATGCCGAGTTTGTTCATGCTATGTGAGGGCAGCAAACCTAATCCTGGAGACCTTGTACTATGTGAGGGCAGCAAATCTAATCCTGGAGACCTATTACTATGTGAGGGAAGCAAATATAATCCTTGAGACCTTTTACTATGTGAGGGTAGCAAATCTAATACTGGAGACCTTTTACTATGTGAGGGCAGCAAATCTAATCCAGAGACCTTTTACTATGTAAGGGCAACAAATCTAATCCTGGAGACCTTTTACTATGTGAGGGCAGCAAATCTAATCCTGGACATACTCTGTTGACTTGTCCATCGGCCGCCACTTTCTATCCTTTTTTCAACCAATAATAGATTTGTTCCTTATCCAATTTGTATTGTGTTTTCCCATTATTTCCCTTTTCAACCAAGAGATCGGTTGGGTATCCGGTCTCTACTACTTTCACCATATTATTTCCTCCTTGAATCAAGTCCTAGATTCATGCTACAACTTTTCCCCCTTTCTTCATTGTTTGAACAAAGCCCTAGATTTGAATGCATGAAGTAGCTTTACCTATAATGATACTAAAAATTTAGGTGGCTTTGGAAGAGCTAATGGGAGTAGAAAAAGATGCACATGCAGACATGTGGGGAGGTGGGGCAGTAGAGCAAGGCTGCTTTCGAAGAACTTATACCTGAGGGTCGCTGGGATGTCGGCGGTGGCAGGTCGAATCTACGGACAATACGGCAGGGAGGAAGAAGGGTCAGAGGACCTCCCGAGCCGGTGCTGTGTCAGAGAGAACGACACGGGTAGAGGATCGGGCCCCTCCGGCAGCTGTTGGTTTCCTCCCTCGGTGGCGATGACCGCATGAATGATGCACCTTTTAGTCCTCTACACACACCGGCGGAAGGGATCCGGCCGGATCTGTGACCAGCTATGAGCAGAGAGAAAATGTCGCTACCGCTATCTTGTTTATATCTAGAGAGGATGAGAGAATGAAGAGAGCAACCCTAGTAAAGCAAGCGCTCAGGCCCATGCATACATATATAGTGGAGTGACTATCTTTTTTCTCTCCACAACAAGCATTTCAATTTGTGTATGTGGCATTAAAGAAAAGAAACTCTCTATTTAAGGTGACTACTATACGACTCCTACTTACTAGTAGTAGTACTAGTATTGTTCACTTGTGCTCCCTGCCCCTCCATTCATTGAACAACCCCACGGGTGAATAAACATACAGTAAGTACTGTATTTATTTAGAATGAACAAGCTCGAACTATTTTCGCGTAGTTAAAAGTTGAGGGCGGGGCTTTTCCCGGGCAGTACGCGCGGCCGTTTTTGGGTAGGCAGTTTGACAAAGAGGCGAGGAGGGTGAGCGAGTAGCAGATCCTCAAACATACTACTGGAAAGGTCGGGCTGTGCGATTTGACGGTGCATTACTGCTGGAATGACTTGTGATATGACCACTCACTATAGTCATGAATTACTGGCGCTCCGACCGGGGTGATGCCCCCCTTCCGTTCTGTGCTCTAATCTGGTGCATGACACGTCGACCCGGATGCTGGCTCTCCCACATATCAGAGTAGTAAGAAGGAGCAAAGAATGATGTGGTATATACTAGTACTACTACTATTCAGGTCGGAGGAGTGCGAACCACGGCAGCCCAGTGAACCAGTAGTGCGAACCACGGCAGCCCAGTGAACCAGCAGTGCAAACCACAGTAGCCCAGTGAACCAGCAGTGCGAACCACGGTAGCCCAGTGAACCAGCAGTAGAAAACAATGTGGTGATATGGCCATAAAAACAATGTGCTACGGTCCACACTGTAGCATGTACAGTAACACTCCTCTTTGTTTGGATTCCTGAGTTAGAGCTAGTTTGGGTTGAAATAGCCTCAAATTATCGCAACAAGAGGGGTTAGTTTGAGCTAGTTTGCTCTAACCCAGCTAAAAAAACTAGCCCGGTGGAGAGGTTATAATTGGGTTAGTTATCCTCGGGCCCACTAAAAGAGAACTAAAAATATCTCCCCTGCCCGCACCAGATCGCTCCCCCCACCTCTCGCACGACTCCTCTCTGTTCCCCATAGGGCCGCCCGCCCAAACGCCGCTCGCCTTCTCTCTCCTCCGGCCGCCCTCTCCTTCCGTCCTCCGACGCCCTACTCCGGCCGCTCTCTCCCTCCGGCCTTCGAAGGTCGCCCCGCTCCCCCTTCACCGGTCATTTTTCTCCCTCTGTCGTGTGCGGCGGCGGCGCATCTACCAGGGAGGTCGCGAGAGGGGTGAGTTTGTTTGTTCCTTCTCTGTCTCACGGCCATATCATGGATCTTGCTCGCTATAGCGCTAATTCTGATTTGGAAAAGTAGATCCTGATCAAACTTGGTATAGATTTGTGGTGCACCCATGGAATTGTTTGATGCTGCTTGAGGAGGTAATAAATCTTTCTAGAGGCCCAAAGATTCAGTTCACCTTTCTAGGTATTTCAGTTTCAGCCTTGCATTATTTCTAGAGGCCCAAAGATTCAGTTCACCTTCCTAGGTATTTCAGTTCCAGGCTTGCATTATTTGTAGAGGCCCAAAGATTCAGTTCACCTTTCTAGGTATTTTAGTTACAGGCTTGCATTATTTCTAGAGTCCCAAAGATTAAGTTCCCAGTTGGCGGCAAGCGGCCCTGTTACCCATGTCGGTGTCGACCTCAACTCACAAGGGTCGGCGTTGGAGGGGTTCCCGGGGCTTGGGCTCTACAGAGCCTTCCTCCAGAGCGACGATGGCGAGCTCCTCCCTCGGTGTGTGAGGGGCTCCGGGCTCCCTCCCTATTGTGAATGACTTCCATGATGAGTTAGCTCATGCTTTGTTTCATGGAGTGTTTTTTTGTGAAGCTTCATTGACGACTTGTATGTTTAAATGGGATATCTCATTTGTATGGACAAAGTAAAAATTATCATGTTTTGCATGCTTGATTTGTAAAGATGGTTCGTTTATGTCAATTGTGAGCAGGAGGAGTCCACAGAAGATCCGTCCACACCAAATCTGGCAGGAAATAGGGTCCAAAGTAGTCAAATGATTAAGAAAGAGCATTTATTGTCAATCTAACCCTGCCATCAATACACCTCTTTAGTTTAGAGTAGTTCAGGGTTAGAATCTAACTCTAACCTCTAACTGAGTTAGAGTTCCCCTCGTCTCGGTTCATCGCCATCATACTATCCCCATTCCTGTGTTTTCAGTATCCTACAAATCAAAGAGGCCCTTTTTTTGCGGGAAAAATCAAAGAGGCCCTTAGACTGGTTTAGGTCCGGTCATGTTTTATAAACGTGTTATTTCCAAAATTTAATGAACGTGATCCGGTTTCTATGAAAATAATCCGGTTTCACGTTGTAATTCATTCATTTATTTATTCTTCTACGGGGGGTTTGCATGTCATTCATGAGGTCTGAAATGTAAAGTACCCCGGCATATGCTCCGAGTCATGCATGCACTATGACCCAGATGCTCTATGTCCCACATGTCGGCGAATGGGAGCACATGGAATAGGAGTACATATAGGAGGATAAATGCGTGAAAAAATATGTACCGTGAAGCGTAGCTGCGGTTCAAAAAGGAGACCTAAAGTGATGACAGTTGTAGGTCGCACGCACCCAACTAGTGGTACTAGACATACGACTAATTTTTCCCTAGAAAAAAACAGGCATGAATGCTCAGTACTCCTATTCTATAAACACGAGTCCCATCTGACAATAGCGTCCGTGCTACAGCTAGCTCTCCTCCCTCATTTCTCTCTTCTAATTCTAAACTCGGCCGATACTCGGTGGGCGGGGTGGGTTTTCTCAACTACGGCCCCGCCTCACAGTGAAAACATTACGACTGGAATAAAAATGCCATATACTCCCTCCGTTCCTAAATATAAGCCTTTTTAGATACTATTTCAAATGGAATACAACATACAGATGTATGTAGAGATAGTTTAGAGTGTAGATTCACTCATTTTGCTCTGTATGTAGTAGTCACTTGCTGGAATCTTTAGAAAGAATTATATTTGGGAACGGAGGGAGTACTATACTAATAAAACATTAAGGCCACGAGGCGATGTAGTGCTGGTTACAAGAGGCAAGAAGAAGAGATGCATCCATCGATGACGTCCACCTCCTCGACTCAGGGCGTCGGCCCATCGAACGGTGCCTAAGTAGCAGCGGCTTTCGTGGGCAGGTCGACGTGCTTCTGAACAATGGCGTCCAAAGATTCCGGCCGCTAGAAGAAGGCCAACGTCTTTTTGTCCTCGCTTGCCTTGTAGTGGCCTATGTAGATGATTTTCTCGTAGACGTGGATGTGCAGGTCGACGGTTTCTTGCATGGCGAGGCGCTGTGCAGTGAGCGCGGCCTTGAGGTGCACATTCTTCGTTGCGACCTCTGGCACCTGCAGGGCCACCAGGGCTTGAAAGAGTTTGTCACCATGGAGGCCGATGAGGGTCACGGGCAATGAGGAGCCTGGGCGCGTGGGCTGGAGCAGTACGGCGAGGTCATCTGCGCGCTTCTTGACAGTGGTGAACTTGCGGATGGAGTTGACCATCATGTCGTCCATGCGAGAGGCGAAGCTGGCGTCGGTGAGGGCTACGATGCCGGCAGTCGCGAACACCGTCTGGAAATGCTGCCAGGTGCGGGGCCGCAGGCTGGCGCCTTGGATGATTTGGCACAGCCAACTGCCGCTCGCGTCCATCGTCTCCATAGGTGCTTGTGGCTTCTGGTCCCTTGGTCTTGGATTGGAGTGAGTAGTGTTGCGCAGAGACTTGGGAGTATATGGTTTGGAGTGGTGGGGCACCTTTATTATATGAGAGTCCAAACTCGGTTGCATTCACATCGTGCTTGCTCTATTCTGCTTCTCTAATTAATTCCCTCTGCATGTAATTGAGGATGCATCATTGATCGTCCAAAATCTCAGGAACCGCTACACTCTCCCTCCTTGGCATTCAAGCACCTATGGACCCATCGACGACGAGGTGCCTATGGTGACTTCGTAAATTTCAAGATGATAGTGTCGTGCATGTGTGCGTTCATAGGGGTGAGTTATGCGCATATATATGAGCGCTTGCGTCTGTACTGTGTCAAAAAAAAGTAAATTCGTGTCAAAAAGAGACTAGTGTATACTCAATATTGTGCCCCCTCGGAGAGAAAAACGATAGAACTACTCCCTCCGTCCCAAAATGTAAGACGTTTTTAGTGTTAAAAATGTCTTACATTATGAGATGGAGGAAGTACATATTTATTTATGGTGCAGATTCACTCATTTTTCTCCATATGTACTCCGTCTCGGTGTAGCCTAGTCACTTGTTTAAATCTCTAGAAGGGCAAATACTCCTTTCTAGTTTACAGGGCTATACTAGCAAGTAGTTGCACGTATTAGTACAATAGTGGGCTCACATAGCAATTTTGTCTCATGCAAGAGCCTGGCTATATGCATGCTCCAATGTTCGCAACTTCCACATTCAGTTTGCGCTTGGCTCTTCGCCTCTTCGAGAAGACAAATAATGATGTTACTACTACTGCTTCTACAGTGTGAATCCACTACTGCATGTCCATCCACCACGAGCGGGAGGGATAGCTTGTTGTAGAAGTACTACTAAGCAAAAGCTTGTCCTCGTTTGTGAGAAACCGCGCGCATGGGCGAGGGAGAAGGCGTGTAGTAGTAAAATCAAGATTCTCCTCGTTGTACGAGTTGAAACGACACATCATAGCACTGGCCCCACATGCTTGCCTGGCTGAAAGACCCGCAGTGTACAATATATTTGCAGCAACCTCTAACATTTACCCACCACAAATTAAAATATATGTGGTCGTATGCATCGTTCTGATGCAGAGGCCGGGGAGTCCCCCCTTTTCAAAAAAATAAACAAACTAAAATATATATTCCTATCTTGACCAGATGAGCGTGCAAACTACAATCACCAGGGTGACAGGTAGGGCCAGAAGACTATTTTAATTTTTTTTAAACTTCGAGACGGCCACATAGCATGGAGCCGACCCCAACGATTTTAAGCTTACAGGCACGGTACATGCTATCCTAGAATACTCTACACATGAAACTGCTACACGAGCGTCCGGGCTGCGCTTGTCTCTACGCCTCTTCGGGAAGTCGAACAATGATGGAGTACTATTGCACTAGAGGAGTGCTACAGTATGCTTCTGGCCATCTGACACCGATTGAACTACTGCATGTCCACTGCGTGCGGGAGGGAGAGCGTGTAGCGAAAGCTTCTCCTAGTCTTGCCAGCCACCATGCTCATGGACGAGGGAGGGACGCTCCTGCCTTTGCGTGTATGACAGGTGGGCCCGACAGGTGGGTGGCCAACCTATCATACAGCCAATGGCAGGTGCAGTTAAGTCCGGGACGGAGAGGATAATCAAACTTCTCGTTGATGTATGAGTTGACGCGACACATCAAAGCACTGCACTCGATATATTTCAATAATTTGCATTTACTAATGCGTTAATTACAACGCATGCATGCATGCCGTGACTCTCCTTTTGATACTTGCATGTGTTGATTTAATGCACCTTGAAGTAGTATAAAATATGTGACGGTAAAGCTTTGTAATGCCCCGGCCCAAGTCGAGAGATGGTTGTGCACGAGGAGGGCGAGATCATGCAGACCGAACAGGACCCGATGATGGAGCTCTCGAAGGTCTTGATGGACCTCACCATGCTCAACTGCCTCTTGTACCTCCTCCCCTTGACGCCTCCAGTGTATGAGGTTCGAATACACCTCATCCGTTCGGCTGATTGAGCAAGGTGCAGGTTTTTTTATTGATGTGATGTTCGATTGATTTCTGCAGTGCAAGGGAGGGCACCTGGCCCGCACGGACTGCCGCATCGAGCGCCCCGGGAACCAGCAGTAGCAGTGCCAGAAGTGCGAGCGCGGCAGTGGCTTCAACGTGCGGAACATGGCGGTGGACTCCGCCCTTTTGACGGTGAGGGTGGAGTGCCCGCACGAAGGCTGTGGGCTCTATGTCACTTACCACAAGCTTGCCGATCACCAGAGCGTGTGTCCGCTCGCGCCCTGCAAATGCTCCGTGCCTGCCTGCGGCTACAAAGGCCCACCGCCGGCGCTCTACCACCACATCAGCACCGCGCATCCCATGCTTGTACACAGGATCCAGTACGGCAAGGTGTTGCAGCTGCAAGTGCCACTGTCAGAGCCACGACTCTTGTTGTTTGCGGAGGAGGACGGCCACGTATTTTTCTAGGTCAGCGGCATGCTCGACATTGGCGCGCCTATCACCGTGTCGGTCGTCTGCATCAGAGCCGGGGCGTCCCCACTGCCGCACTACATGGCCAAGCTGTGGGCGAACGGGCCGCCGGGGGAGCCAAAGGCACGACCGACGCCGTCAAGCTGGAAATGGATGTGACAAGCAGCAAGGATCCCGTCAACGTCGACGTGCAGGAGCTGACCTTCTTCACAGTTCCGCCCAAGCTGCTGGCCGGTGCTAAGTTGGTGTCCCTCCACATTCAGATTGACAAGCTCACGTCCTAAATGTTTCTACAGTGCCTTCTATTTATCTTAGTAATATGCTAATATAGGGATTACCTCGGTCTACTTTAGCTTAAGAAATGGTGGGTTTTGGTGGTGATGCGGCAATTACTTCGACATCAGATTAGTAATTTCCAACAGTCAAACGGATATTTTGTGTTTGTTGGATATAAAGTTCCTTTGGGTAAGAAGTACTACTTTTCATCAAAATGGATAAAAGGAGATGTATGTAGACGTATTTTAGTTCTAGATACGTCCCTTTTTATCCAATTTGATTACAAGCACTCCCTCCGTTCCACAATACATGCCTTCCATTTGTCAAAATATAGATGTATCTAGACATGTTTTAGTATATAAGTACATCCATGATAGAGCCAATCGGATGGTTGAGAACACTACAATTCGTAGTTACAGATGCGTATGTGACTCCCAGATGCAGAGACCGAGGGTCATCATCCTCCTTTTCGAGAAAAAACAGTCGTGTGTGTGAGAGGACGAGTGCATGCGTGCACCTCTTCTCTACCTGTATAACGTACTAAACTCAGAGTACAAGTTTTTGTGGGTGGCACGATGGTGCGTGCGAGAAGTCCCAAGAGATAGATTTACTGCGTCTGAAAAAAAGACTAGCCTATAGCTCGCCACGCGGCTATTCCTGTCGAACGCCCCATTAACCGTAAGATATGTATACGACGGTGCCAGTTATTGCACCTACACAGCAGTAGAAAAAGAAATACTCCATCCTGGAATAGTGCCACACTTCAAAACTGGAACCGTCAATAAATTTTGAGCTTGCGTCTCGTCACATTCCAAATTACTCCACGCTATATTGAATTGCAAACACGTTCACACCGATCACAACCTAAACGGTTTTCCAGTTAGGAGCGTATTAGTACCATGCTATATTGAATTGCAAACCTGTACATGCTGATCACAACCTAACGGTTTCCCACTTAGGAGCATATTAGTACTCGGTTATAAATACTAGTATGCCAAGATGACTGCACATTCCACCTCAACTCCTCAGCCACAAAAACAAACAAGTCATTCAGCATCCTTCCCTTGCGTCTGCCATGGCCAGCGTGAGTTCTGGGTCGAGAGATTGCCCCCAGGGAGAGGCAAGCATGGAAGCGAAAGCACGAGAGATGTCCCGCCTCACTGCAAAAGCAGCCGACATGTCCTGCCGCGCGGAAGTAGCAGCACAGAGGTCCCGCTGTGCCGCTGAAGCAGCACGGAGGTCCCGCCGCGCCGTCGATGCAGCAGACTGGTCCGGATGCACCACAGAAGTAGCAGAGATGTCCCGCCGCGCCGCAGCGGCCTGGGAAAATTTCTCGCGGGCAGGCAACGACTGCTACAAGCGCATGCATGCGATCATCCATAGCCAGATGGATCAGATCTCCGGCTGGGCGAGGTTGCGGGACGACATGAAAGCCTCGTTTGAACAGGCTACCAGCATCATCCGGCAACTAAGGGAGGCAATGAGAGGCTCCGGGCCGAACATGACCTGCTTAGGGCGAGGATCGTCCGAAGAGCAGACCAGCAAGAGGAGACCGGTGCCTTGTTGAAGAGGACTGGCGTCCTCGTCAAGAAACTTATGGACGAGAATGACATGCTCCACAACGAGCGCCAAAGGCTGGTGGAAGAATCCGTGCATGTTCTCAAGCAGTGTCTTGAGGACACAAAAGAGCTCATCACCACTCGCCGCAGAGACTAGTTCCCGGGGCCTGCAACAACGCATCAAGAAAGTTGAGACCAGCAAGCCAGATCCTTGTCTTCTTTCTTCTTTTGCCCTTGTGTATTTTGGGCATAGCCGCATGTGGATTTTTAATTATCTTTCTAATTATGTAAAAAAATTAATCGTCCTTATATATTCATCAGTCTTGCTATAAGTCGCAGTAGATGCTATATAGGTCCATTGGATCTTACATCAAGATCCGTGCCTTCAGATTTTCTTTTTTCTCTCTTAAATCTCAGTCGAGTGAGACATAGCCACGCCATTAAACAGAGGCTCGGGAGCCATTAATGGAGATGGAGGTCAAAGGGCTCTCCTCCCGATAAGCACGCGCAGGGGTCTGATCGCATGCCTCTCGTAATCAAATAGGTACCCTGCACGGCGCCTCCTAGCTAATAAAAAATGGGGACGCGTGGCGACACCTAAATGGTAGTAAATAGAACGCCCACGGTTTCAAAAATACTTGTGTTTCTGATTGTAACGTGACAACACTTGTCCCAAAATGACTTTGTTGATTGTTAATGTGTGCGCCTTCGCAAATAGGACTGTAAAATTACCACAGCATGTTGGTGCCATGTCATGGCACCAAGCCAAGTTTAATTATTTTCAGGCATGTTTTGGATTTACAGGAATTAAAAGCATAAGTTTCTCAATGTTTCCAGCCCAGCCACGACGCCCAGAATTTTGAGTTTCATTCTCATTTCTTGCATGGAACCTAGAAATTTACCCGAGGACAGATTTTTCAACCAACTTTGGTGTACTGGAACATGTGCTTGTATTTCAAATTTGAATTATGCACACAAAGGTGACACGTTCCCTCCGAAAACTACGAGCCTTCTTGAGAGAAGCTCCGACTTGCAAGAAGCTTATACCAAAATTTGTTGCTATTCGGCCAATTTTTTTACCACGACATGGTACTACCATGAGATGACACCATGCCAAGTTTCATGATTTTAAAACCAAGTTTCTCAATGTTCTCGACTGAGCCACGATGCCCAGATCTTTGAATTTTATTCTCATTTTTTGCATGTGACCTAGAAATTCACCCAAGGACACAAATGTGATTTTTCAACCAACTTTGGTGCACAGGAGCATGTGCTTATAGTTCAAATTTGAATTATGCACACTAAATGACCAAAAACTCAACTAATGTGTAAAAAAGGCCAAACGAAGCCGGAATAGTTCCAAAATTTAACAGGGCACTCATGTAGTTCCATGTTGCCTTTGTAAATAAACTCAAGTGGGACATCGTATATCGTTTCACACTCAAAGGTGGCACGTTCCCTCTCAGAACCATGAGCATTCTTGACAGAACTTCGGTTTGCAAGAAGCTTATACCAAAATCTGTTCCTATTCGACCAATTTTTTTACAACAACATGGTAGTACCATGACATGACACCCATGCCAAGTTTCATAATTTTCAGACGTGTTTTGGATTTATAAGAATTTTAAAACCGAGTTTCTCAATGTTCTCGGCCGAGCCAGGATGCCCAGATGATTGAATTTTATTCTCATTTCTTGCATGCGACCTAGAAATTCACCCGAGGACACAAATGTGATTTTTAACCAACTTTGGTGCACGAGAGCATGTGCTTGTAGTTAAAATTTGACTTATGCACATTAAATAACCAGAAACTCAATTAATGTATAAAAAATGACAAACGAACCCGTAATAATTCCAAAATTTAATAGGGCACTCATGCATTTCTATGTTGCCTTTGTTAAGAAAGTCAAGGGGGGCAGCGTATATCGTTTCACACTCAAAGGTGGCACATTCCCTCTTAGAAACACGAGCTTCCAAATCGGCTCAATTTTTACCACAATATGTTAGTGCCATGACATGACACCATGCCAAGTTTCATGATTTCCAGGCGAATTTTGGATTTACATGAATTTAAAATCTAAGTTTCTCGATGTTCTCGGCCGAGTCATGACGCCCAGATGTTTGAATGTCATTCTCATTTCTTCCATGGTACCTAGAAATTCAACCAAGTACACACGTGTGATTTTTCAACCAACTCTGGTGCACCGGAGCATGTGCATGCAGTTCATATTTTGATTATGCACATTAAAAGTCCAGAAACTCAATTAATGTATAAAAAGGCCAAACGAACACGAAATAATTCCAAAATTTAACAGGGCACTCATATAGTTCTATGTTGCCTCTGTAAAGAAAATCAGGGGGGCAGCGTATATCATTTTGCAAACAAAGGTGACATGTTCCCTCTCGGAACCACGAGGCTTGTTGAGAGAAACTCCGGTTTTGCAAGAAGCTTATATCAAAACTTTTCCCAATTCAGCCAAAAAATATACATATGAAAATAGGGTTTATATTATCCCGAACATCTCGCTACCTAGACCAACAATGTACTATGATTTGAATTCAACATAAAATGGATACAAATATTTGAATTGGAGAGCGTATGGTACATGTAGTTCATAGTGAAATATGATTACTGCTATATGCATGTTTTTTGTTATCAAGATAATATTTAAATTATTGTATAACTTGACAACAATCGTATTCAAATAAGGAAAATTGATTCAAATTTAGTCCATATGGTAGACGACAATATATATGTTCACATGGTGGAGTAAAATGTTCATATATGATGGAAGATCAAAATGTATGACTACATCAATTATAAGCAAGGTCACCTAACGATATATTCAAATTCAACATAAAGTGGATTCAAAAATTGAAATTCGAGATCCCGGCATTTGTTATCATATAAAAAGGGACATTACTCTTTCTTTTGGTGGGGATTGATTTGTTTTTGCTGTTGTTGAGGGAAGTGCGAATCGATTTGGTACTGTCCAGGGTAATCTTGTTCTCCCGATTTTTTTACATTTTTCTTGTAGTTTTTTCAATGGCATCTATAGCAATATAGTAAAAGGGGACATGACTCTCTTGTGTCTTGTATGAATTCTTTTTTTACATGTTAACTTTGTTCTGCCGAACAAGGAATCCGCACCTTGTTATCCCGAAATTTTCAAGCTCGAGTATCTTTTGTCTCACCTGCTTTGAAACTCTCGTCCCTTCAACCCGCGCCGCGCCTTGTTATCCCGAAATTTTGATGCGCGAGAACTCCCTCCTCATCCAAAATCAGTACCGCAGCCCCGACATGCGGAATCCCCCTTCTACCCCTCAGCCAGAAATGAAGCTCCATGTCGCGGTGTCAAAACCGGTGGGGGTACGCTTGTAACTTACCCTACATTTTGGACAAGCACATCCCTAAGCTTGGCTCCCCCTCCCCCTTCGCCCCCCATTCATACAACGAGGCCGCCAAAACCCGCAAAAAACCACGCTCCTCCGTCGGCCTCCCGACCGCCGATCAGCCGGAGACTCTTCCCCGACTACGTCATCCACCACAATAGCTCGCTGTCCCTCATCCACCGCACCGGATGAGGATCTGTTGTCGATCTCATCGTCCCACCGGATCAGCCGCCCCATCCTCCACCTCCAAGGAGCTGCCCCGAAGTTCGCCTCGTCTATCGCGCCACCTCAATCCCCATAGCACCGTCTTGACCTGCCCCACCGGAACCGGAGCACCCTCACCAATTCCTCCGATGAAGCCAAGGCCAACTCGGTGCCACCAAGGAGGTTCTGCACTCAACGTTGCATTTTATCTTTTATTCGATCTCACGGGACTGGCGGTGCTCGATAATGGTCCATCGACGGCGCCGTTGCCGGCCACATCATGAACGGCGTCTCTCCCCCATGTCCTTGCTTCCTCGGCAGTGACTTCCACAACGGCACTAGCTGCAGCTGCTCCGGCTCTTGCTCGCGCTGCGGCTCTGTTCTTGCTATCGGTCGCGCTGCTGCACTGCTCTTGCTTTCGTTCGTGCTGCTTCTCTGCTCTTGCTCTCGCTTGTGCTGCTGCTGCTCCACGACCTCCGGCAGCTACAGGAGTTGCTGCTTTAGCACTTGCTCGTGGTGCTACTGCATGACTTGCTCTCTGCTAGTGCATTTCCAACTCGAGTGTCTGCTGATTTAGATCACTGCTTCTCTGCTTCTAGTGCTTGAATGCCCTAAACATCTATTGCAATGCTCTGCTACTAGTTCAATCAGTTTCGACAGTAAAATTCAGTTTCGACTGTAAAGTTCATTTTCTTCATTTAAGTTCAGAGTGAACAGTACTTACAACATCTGTCGGAGCGGCCATGGCGCAGCTGATGTGTTTTACATCTAGCACTTTTTGGTGATGTATTTTACATCATCTATTGCAGATGATATTAGGGTCCCACTTCAGATTAACATTGTCTGTCTTGTCCTGCTTCAGCCTCGTCGCCGTACACCTTACCGGAGCTGCTCCAATGACGGAACCATCCATCACAGTGGAGCAGTACCCTCCGCGCCATTTCCAGAGGCCTCGGATCTTCTTCCCCGCCTCCGACAGTCACACCAGCATCATCACCATCCTCCACATCCAATCCAATGATGCTGAGGTGCACAAGGCTATGCCAAAGAGGTTGTATGTAACGCCCCGGATTCGATGTGCCAGGTGTCTGCCAGTTATTCGCCGTCGTTGCCATGTCATTTGCTTGCGTGTTGCATTTTATCATGTCATCATGTGCATTTGCATTCCATACGTGTTCGTCTCATGCATCCAAGCTTTTTCCCCATTGTCCGTTTTGCGATCCGGCACTCCTATGCCCTCCGACGTTCCCCTTTCTGTCTCCTGTTGTGAGTGGGTGTTGAGCTTTCTTGGAACATCCTGAGGGTTGCCAAGTGGCCTTGGTACACCACCGGTAGACCGCCTGTCAAGTTTCGTGCCATTTGGAGGTCATTTGATACTCCAACGGTTAACCGCGTAGCCCGAAACCCCCCTTTCTCTTTGCAGCCCAACAGCCTTCCAAACTGGCCCAAAGACCAACAAACTCCCCTCCATGCTCTCGGTCGTTCGATCACGATCGTGTGGGCGAAAACCGCTCCTCATTTGGACACCCCTAGCTCCCTCTACCTATATATATGTGCACCTCCCCCGAAATTCCCGCAGTCCAAACCCTAGCACACTCCTCCCCGCGCCGCCGGACGCATCCGCATCGCGCCGGACATGTCCACCGCCGCTACCACATCACTCCGACCAATCGGGTCGCGCCACCTCACCACAGCGGCGCTCCTGGCCAACCGGAGCGCGCCACGTCAGCCCCGCCGGCCTCCTCTCTCTCCTCCCACCGCCGCCGCGCCACCCGGGGCCCAGATCCGGCCCGCCCCGGGCCGAACCGGGCCGCGCCGGGCCCGCGCGCCTCCGTCGGCGTTCGCCGCCGCTAGGCCACGGCCTCCTCGCCGGCCGCCGCCTGTCTTCTCGTCCGGGGCCCCCGCCCGTTGCCTCGTCGCCTC
>NC_041393.1:111114306-111142813 GCF_002162155.2 Triticum dicoccoides
GCCGGCCGTGGTCGCCGCCGCCGCGCCGCCCCAAGCTCCCTCCGGCGCCGCCCCTCGTCGTCGCCGCCGAGCGCCACCAGATCCGGGAAGGCGCCGCCCGGATCCAGCCCCCCTGAGCATCTTCGGCCGCCCCCGAGCCCCGCTGGCCGTCCTTCTCCTCGTCTCCGGCGATATCCCAACGCCGTTGACTTTCCCCCCGAGGTCTAAAATTCCACTAAGTCCCGAATATTTTTGCATTATCATGCCTTGTTCATCATGCCGTATCTCTGCATCCGTAGCTCCGTTTTGTGCATGTAATATGTCAAATTGTTCATATCAACGAGTACTTCATTTCATACCATTGCATCATATTCATTTGAGTTCATCTTGATGCCTGAATCATCGTTGCAAGAGTGCTTCATAATGTTATCTGTTGTCTATTAACAGAACATGCTCTTTTGTCATTTTTGCCATGATTGATGTGTGCATCCTATGAGGTTGATGTCTACATGTGTTTTGATCTATGCCATGTATTCTTTACAGAGGTGCTTACCATGTGTTTTTGTGATCTCTGTGGTGACTAGCACAAGCATGCAAACTAGGCATCGTGATGTTGCTGATTTTAGTCCCTGTTCTGCTGTTATTTTGATGCCATGTAAACATGATACTACAGAGAGATCCATGCATATTTTGAGATACTTCAGTAAGGATGTTTTGAACATATTGTTATTGTCTATCCATTCATGCCCTTGTTTGCAATTATGGAGTAGTCTATAATGTCATTTGCTTGCTCTACTTTTGCTTCAAAATGTTTGCTGGCAGATTGTTTACATGTTATTCAAGTTTGCCAAGGTTGTTGTAGTTGATCCTTGCATGCTATGAACTTGTTCTTGCCTTGGATAGCTTCATCAACATGCCTTCTTGATGATGCTATGCTTATCTTGTCATGCAATGACTTGTGGTGGGTGAATCGAGCTTGTTAAGTAGGGTACTTGTTGTTGCTGTTTTGCTAGGCTGAATCTGTTATTTCGTGATGCTATGTAAACCTGCTGCTACTAATCATTCTATGCATAATCTGGAGATGTTCACTAAGGGTGTTTTGTTCTACATGTTATGCTCTATCCATTCATGCCCCTGGTTGCATTTATAGCTTGCTGTAGATTGTTCACATCTTGCTCCAAAGTTGCTTCATAATGTTGCTGTCAGCCTGTTAACATTAAGTTCAGTTGTTACCATGATTGTTGCTAGTGTTCCATGCACCCTATGGACTTTCTCTTGCCATTCTTAGCTTCACAAACATGCCTTCTTACTGTTGGTTGCCTTTCCATGCCATGTATTGCTCCATGGTGAGTGGTACAAGCTCATCAACATGCCTTCATAATTCTGTTCCTGCCATGTATGAATCTGTATTATAACTTGCCATGTTTACGTGAGTGGCATCATATTTTCTGATCCTTTTTGGCTCGTGGTCAGTAAGGGACTTTTGATCTATGCATTTAGTAGTAGCATGACATGCCTTTGTTAGCCATGATAAGTTCCTGTAACATGTTGTTTGATAGCTCTGAACATTGCAACCTGATGTTATTTTCTGCAAAGTATGAACTGTTATTATTTGCAATCTTGCCATGTGTGTTTGAGCATGTTCTAGTGATTTATGGAGATAGCTCAGTGTTCATGTTTTGTTATGCTTTACCTGTACATCATGCCCATGCCTTTTGTTTTCTTGTTGAGGTCCTGTAGCATGTTGTTTTGATGCTCGCAAGTTGCCTAGTTGCTGTTTTGGACAGCTTGCCCTTTAAACTTGTATAGCATGTGTGTGTTGAACCGTTGCTCCGTTTTGAGTGTGCTTTATATGAAACTTGCTTATAATTGCATGTAGCTTCATATTATCATGTTGCATCCTTGTTTTGAGGTGTTTGCTTGATGTTTGGGTGCATTTTGCATCAATGCCATGTTTAACTTGTGTTGCTCATATCTTCTAGGCCGTAGCTCCAAATCTAATGAACTTTATACGTAACTTGACTAGAATCTCATGTAGATCATCTTGGTGCATCTTAACTTGCTGTTTAACAACTTGAACATAAGGTTTGTTCAGATCTGAAACAATTTCGAAACTTGCATATGAGGACTTACCGGAATTGTTATATGTTGTTTCCGGCCTCATTTAAACTTGCCTTGATGTGTTGTTCTTGTTTGCATCATCTCTTGCCATGAGTAGCTTCATGTAGCCTTGTCATGCATCATGCTTGTTGTGCATCATGCCTTGTATATGTGTGGTTTTTTTACTATGTTGTGTGCTTCTTCTCGATAGTTCCCGTTTCGTTGCGATCGTGACGATTCGTTCGTCTACGCTTGGTTCGTCTTCGTGGCTTCATCTTCTTCATGGACTCGTTCTTCTTCCTTGCGGAATTTCAGGAAAGATGACCGCTACCCTGGATCTCACTACTATCATTGTTATGCTAGTTGCTTCGTTCTATCGCTTTGCTGCGCTACCTATCACCTGTTTATCGAACCTCCCATATTGCCATGAACCTCTAACCTTTGACACCTTTCCTATGCAAACCGTTGTTTGGCTATGTTACCAGTTTTGCTCAGCCCCTCTTATAGCATTGCTAGTTGCAGGTGAAGTTGAGATTTCTGCATGGTGGACAGGATTTTGGTTGGGATATCACAATATCTCCTATATTATTAATGCATTTATATACTAGGTAAAGGGTGGAAGACTCGGCCTTTTGCCTGGTGTTTTGTTCCACTCTTGCCGCCCTAGTTTCCGTCATACCGGTGTTATGTTCCCGGATTTTGCGTTCCTTACGCGGTCGGGTGATTTATGGGACCCCCTTGACAGTTTGCTTTGAATAAAACTCCTCCAGCAAGGCCCAACCTTGGTTTTACCATTTGCCTCACCACCACCTATACCTTTCTCTTGGGTCGGCCAACCCAAGGGTCATCTTTATTTTAGCCCCCCCGGGCAAGTGCTTGTCTAAGTGTTGGTCCGAACCGAGTAGACTGCGGCGCCCCCTTGGGGAAACTCGAGGTCTGGTTTTACTCGTAGGATGTCTCATCCGGTGTTGCCCTGAGAACGATATATGTGCAGCTCCTATTGGGATTTGTCGGCGCATCGGGCGGCTTTGCTGGTCTTGTTTTACCATTGTCGAAATGTCTTGTAAACCGGGATTCCGAGTCTGATCGGGTCTTCCTGGGAGAAGGTATATCCTTCATTGAGCGCGAGAGCTTATCATGGGCTGAGTTGGGACACCCCTGCAGGGTATAATCTTTCGAAAGCCGTGCCTGCGGTTATAGGCAGATGGGAATTTGTTAATGTCCAGTTGTAGATAACTTGACACCATATCCGAATTAAAACGCATCAACCGTGTGTGTAGCCGTGATGGTCTCTTTTCGGCGAAGTCCGGGAAGTGAACACGGTTTGGGGTTATGTTTGATGTAAGTAGGAGTTCAGGATCACTTCTTGATCATTGTTAGCTTCACGACCGTTTTGTTCGATCTCTTCTCGCTCTTATTTGTGTATGTTAGCCACCATTTATGCTTAGTCGCTGCTGCAGCCTCACCACTTTTCCCCTTGCTTTCCCTTTAAGCTTTGCCAGTCTTGATACCCATGGTAATGGGATTGCTGAGTCCTCGTGGCTCACAGATTACCACAACAACAGTTGCAGGTACAGGTTATGCGATGATCATGACGCGAGAGCGATGCTTGCTTGCATTGAGTTCTTCTTCTGCTTCTTCTTCGATCAGGGGATAGGTTCTAGGTCGGCAGCCTGGGCTAGCAGGGTGGATGTCGTTTGAGTTTCTGTTTGTGTTTCATCTGTAGTCGGATGTTGCTCTCATGTATTGTGATGTTGTATTCGTGTGGCATTGTATGCCTTATGTATGTATCCCCATCTAATATGTAATGTTGATGTAATGATATCCACCTTGCAAAAGCGTTTCAATATGCGGGTCTATCCTTGGTGGGACCTTCGAGTTCCTTTTGGATAGGGTCGCATATTGGGCGTGACAAGTTGGTATCAGAGCCTCGACCGACCCTAGGAGCCCCCTTGATTGATCGTGTAGTTTGGCCGATGTTGAGTCTAGAATAAACTGTTTTTCGGAGTCTAGTTATATCGGAGAGTAGGAATTCTTTATACTCCTCTGCCCCTTCGTCGCTCTGGTAAGGAATCTTGACGTAGGTGTTTTGGATTACTTCTATTCTCCTTCAAATTTTCTTTAGGTTCACGCAGTTGGTTTTCCGATCGTTGGTTCTCAGCTCTTTTCATCCGGTGCATTTCTCGTCAAGTCGACTCGAGCCTCTTCATCGTTGTGTCCAATCCTCAGTTGTTTTCTTTAACACCCGCCCACCCCTTTTCATCTTGAAACCGGAGTCCGTAATCGAGTATCCATCCTACTTGTGCGAAGTCTTTGCTTTCTTTCCTGAATGTTTTCAAACGGTGTTTTCTCTTCAAGATATTCGTCGGTTTCCCCTTCCAAGTTGCTTTTGGTATTCCCGCCCTCCCACCCTTTTCTTCCCGGAGTCTGACTCTCCCTCGACCAGCTATCTCATTCGTGCGGAACCTCTTCAGTCTTTCGTAAAATATCTCAACCGATGAATTCTCGTTTCATCCGACATTCTTCATCTCTTGTTCTTTTCTGGTGGATTCAATTCCAATTTTTGGTAGTGATTATATTCTTTTCCTCAGCTCAAGTGTTTTCCCTGCTCGTTCGCCTCTCGCCAGTTTATCATTCCGGAGTTTGGAAGACATCTCAGGAGATTCGTCTGTGTTCCAATTAATTCGAGGTTGTCACCTCATTCGAATATTTCAATTGTTCTGGTGTATCATCTATTTGTTCAACAATCCCTTTCAAACGATGTTCTATTTTAGTGGGCCCTAACCCACAAGTCTTTTCCCAGGATCTTACCTGACTCTTCTATTTCCCCGGAGTTATTCTAAATTCTTTTCAAGTCTGACGTAAGAATGAATTTCATCAGTCAGATGCCTTTCCAAGATTGATTTTCAAATCATTTCATTGTTGGCTCAACCTCTTTGATTGTCACTCTACCGGAGTATCTCAGTAATTTCGGTGGTGTTTCTCGTCGTTATTTGAAGACCGAAGAAGAGTTTTTCCTCTAAATCTTGCCCGTTCTCTCGAAGATTCGTGGTTCTAGCTTCATGTTATCAGTCTCGAATTATTCCATTTGTCAGATATTCTTTCTTACCCACCCGGAGTATTTCAGGAGTTAATTTCTATTTGCTTTCACCGGAGGCCATTATTCTAGAAGAATTCTTTGTTCTCACTTTTCAGCTACCGTTATCCATTTATCCCGGTGCTTCGTTCAAGTGTTCTTCAATCAGCTCATGATCTCCTTGTTCTTTTGCATCTGAATTCCCTCTAGCTTATTTGTTCTTCTAAGTCTTCCCGGTGATTCTTTCTCTTTCATTGGTCATTTTCGAATTCTTACGGTGGTTCATTCAAGATTCTTTTCTTGGATTGTCATTTTAATTCATTCGTTCTTTCCAATCCTACCGGTGGTTCATGAAGACTTTCTCAAGTTTTGTGCTATCCCTTCTCAATCCTTTTTCAAGAAGAATAAGTAATATGCAAAATCCATTACTTGTCATCGATTTAATTTGATGAAGTATAAGCATACAATAAATCTTATTCTTATTTCATCAGAGTGTTTAATCCCTTCCTTCAGAATTTGTTCATGAGGAATAAATTCTAGTTCAAGTGTTTTCATCTTTTCTTATCTGGAGTTCAAATTTTCCTCGGTCATTTCGTCGGAACCTCCATCTAAATCATCGCAAGGCTCATCTTATTCTTTCTTCCTTCATTCTATCTCATCATCCTTTTGTTACCGGAGTTCTTCATGGTGGTTCTTCATGATTTAATTCATTCTTTCAAGAGTTCATCAAGATTCTTGTTGGCGGAGTTCAAGTATCTTTTCTTCTCGCGTCTCGAAGTGCAACTAATTCTCCGTATTCTTTTGAAGTGGAGTTTTGCATTTCTTCGTTCTTCTAAATTATCCAATCATTTCCGTTTGCGGCTGGTTATCACCTCATAATTTCTGAGATGTTATCCATAAGCCCACGACAAGCTTATTCTTTTCGTTGTTGAATTTTCTCAACAACTCCATTCAATCTTTTCTTCTAAGGTTGCTTTCTATTTCATTCGTGGCACAAGTTGCCATTTTCTTCTCCGTTCTTTTCATTCAACTCCTTTAATTCTTTCCGAAGGTTTTGTGTCATGTCTCCGTCAAGTATCATTCCATCCTATCTAGTTCGTGTTCTATTCGTCCATGTTTCAGCCGGAGTGCTGCCTAAATCCTTTCAGTCTTATCCGTTTCTTATCTCGTTCTAACCGGAGTGGTTTCATAGTCTATCTGATTCCGTGAGCTTTCGATTCTTGTCATTCTCGTCGTTCCTCTCTTCTTCTCGAGTGCTCTCGATTCTTTGCTTCTTCTCTTGAGTTCTGGTTTCACCTCATCCCTTTTCCCTTCTGTCTCGGTCCTAAGATCTCGGGACGAGATCTCTTGTTAGTGGAGGAGTGTTGTAACGCCCCGGATTCGATGCGCCAGGTGTCTGCCAGTTATTTGCCCTCGTTGCCATGTCATTTGCTTGCGTGTTGCATTTTATCATGTCATCATGTGCATTGCATTGCATACGTGTTCGTCTCATGCATCCAAGCTTTTTCCCCGTTGTCCGTTTCGCGATCCGGCACTCCTGTGCCCTCCGGCGTTCCCCTTTTCGTCTCCTGTTGTGAGTGGGTGTTGAGCTTTCTTAGAATGGCCCGAGGCTTGCCAAGTGGCCTTGGTACACCACCGGTAGACCGCCTGTCAAGTTTCGTGCCATTTGGAGGTCGTTTGATACTCCTGTTGGAAATATGCCCTAGAGGCAATAATAAAAGGGTTATTATTATATTTCCTTGTTCATGATAATTGTCTTTTATTCATGCTATAACTGTATTATCTGGAAATCATAATACACGTGTGAATACATAGACCATAACATGTCCCTAGTGAGCCTCTAGTTGACTAGCTCGTTGGTCAACAGATAGTCATGGTTTCCTGACTATGGACATTAGATGTCATTGACAACGGGATCACATCATTAGGAGAATGATGTGATGGACAAGACCCAATCCTAAGCATAGCACAAGATCGTGTAGTTCGTTTTGCTAGAGTTTTTTCAATGTCAAGTATCTCTTCCTTAGACCATGAGATCGTGTAACTCCTGGATACCGTAAGAGTGCTTTGGGTGTACCAAACGTCACAACGTAACTGGGTGACTATAAAGGTGCACTACAGGTATCTCCGAAAGTGTCTGTTGGGTTGACACGGATCGAGACTGGGATTTGTCACTCCGTATGACGGAGAGGTATCTCTGGGCCCACTCGGTAATGCATCATCATAATGAGATCAAAGTGACCAAGTTTTTGGTCACGGGATCATGCATTACGGTATGAGTAAAGTGACTTGCCGGTAACGAGACTAAACAAGGTATTGGGATATCGACGATCGAGTCTCGGGCATGTAACGTACCGATTGACAAAGGGAATTGTATACGGGGTTGTTCGAATCCTCGACATCGTGGTTCATCCGATGAGATCATCAAGGAGCATGTGGGAGCCAACATGGGTATCCAGATCCTGCTGTTGGTTATTGCCCGAGAGCCATCTCGGTCATGTCTACGTGTCTCCTGAACCCGTAGGGTCTACACACTTAAGGTTCGGTGACGCTAAGGTTGTATGAATATGAGTATGCAGCATATCAAATGTTGTTCGGAGTCCCGGATGAGATCCCGGACGTCACGAGGAGTTCCGTAATGGTCCGGAGGTGAAGAATTATATATAGGAAGTGATATTTCGGCCATCGGGAAAGTTTCGCGATCACCCGATATTGTACCGGGACCACCGAAAGGGTCCCGGGGGTCCACCGGGTGGGGCCACCCATCCCGGAGGGCCCCAAGGTCTGAAGTGGGGAGGGGAACCAGCCCATAGTGGGCTGGTGCGCCCCCCTTGGCCCACCCCCTACGCCTTGGGTTGAAACCCTAGGGTGGGGGGGCGCCCCACTTGCCTTGGGGGGTACTCCACCCCCCTTGGCCGCCGCCCCCTTGGAGATTGGATCTCCCAGGGCCGGCACCCCCCCTGGGGTCCTATATAAAGGGAGGGGGGAGGGGGCAGCCGCACCCTGAACTTCTGGCGCCTCCCTTCCCCTGCTACACCTCTTCCTCCTCCGTCACGTGATTGGCGAAGCCCTACCGGAGTGCTGCTGTTCCACCACCACCACACCGTTGTGCTGCTGCTGGTGCCATCATCATCAACCTCTCCTTCCCCCTTGCTGGATCAAGAAGGAGGAGACGTCATCCGCTCCGTATGTGTGCTGAACGCGGAGGTGCCGTCCGTTCGGCGCTAGGATCTCCCGTGATAGGATCACGACGAGAACGACTACTTCAACCCCGTTCTTTTGAACGCTTCCACTCGCGATCTATAAAGTGGTATGTAGATGCATCTCCCATGACTCGTTGCTTAGATGAACTCATAGATGGATCTTGGTGAAACCGTAGGAAAAATTTTAATTTTCTGCAACGTTCCCCAACAGTGGCATCATGAGCTAGGTCTATGCGTAGTTCTCTATTGCACGAGTAGAACACAATTTTGTTGTGGGCGTAGATCTTGTCAACTTGCTTGCCGCTACTAGTCTTATCTTGCTTCAGCGGTATTGTGGGATGAAGCGGCCCGGACCAACCTTACACGTACGCTTACGTGAGACCGGTTCCACCGACTGACATGCACTAGTTGCATAAGGTGGCTGGCGGGTGTCTGTCTCTCCCACTTTAGTTGGAGCGGATTCGATGAAAAGGTTCCTTATGAAGGGTAAATAGAAGTTGATAAAATCACTTTGTGGTTATTCGTAGGTAAGAAAACGTTCTTGCTAGAACCCAATTGCAGCCACGTAAAAGATGCAACAACAATTAGAGGACGTCTAACTTGTTTTTGCAGCAATTGTCATGTGATGTGATATGGCCAGAAGTTGTGATGAATGATGAATGACATATTGTGATGTATGAGATCATGTTCTTGTAATAGGAATCACGACTTGCATGTCGATGAGTATGACAACTGGCAGGAGCCATAGGAGTTGTCTTTATTTTTGTATGACCTGCGTGTCATTGAAGAACGCCATGTAAATTACTTTACTTTATTGCTAAACGCGTTAGCCATAGAAGTAGAAGTAGACGTTGGCGTGACAACTTCATGAAGACACGATGATGGAGATCATGATGATGGAGATCATGGTGTCATGCCGGTGACGAAGATGATCATGGAGCCCCGAAGATGGAGATCGAAGGAGCTATATGATATTGGCCATATCATGTCACTACTATATAATTGCATGTGATGTTTATTATGTTGTATGCATCTTGTTTACTTAGAATGGCGGTAGTAAATAAGATGATCCCTTATAATAATTTCAAGAAAGTGTTTCCCCTAACTGTGCACCATTGCTAAAGTTCGTCGTTTCGAAGCACCACGTGATGATCGGGTGTGATAGATCCTTACGTTCACATACAACGGGTGTAAGACAGATTTACACATGCAGAACACTTAGGGTTAACTTGACGAGCCTAGCATGTACAGACATGGCCTCGGAACACAGAGACCGAAAGGTCGAACACGAGTCGTATGGAAGATACGATCAACATGGAGTTGTTCACCGATGATGACTAGTCCGTCTCACGTGATGATCGGACACGGCCTAGTCGACTCGGATCGTATAACACTTAGATGACTAGAGGGATGTCAAATCTGAGTGGGAGTTCATTAAACAATTTGATTAGATGAACTTAATTATCATGAACTTAGTCTAAAGTCTTTGAAAAATATGTCTTGTAGATCAAATGGCCAACGCTCATGTCAACATGAACTTCAACGCGTTCCTAGAGAAAACCAAGCTGAAAGATGATGGCAGCAACTATACGGACTGGGTCCAGAACCTGAGGATCATCCTCATAGCTGCTAGGAAACAATATGTCCTAGAAGGACCTCTAGGTGATGCACCCGTCCCAGAGAACCAAGACATTATGAATGCTTGGCAGTCTCGTGCTGATGATTACTCACTCGTTCAGTGCGGCATGCTTTACAGCTTAGAACCGGGGCTCCAAATGCGTTTTGAGCAACACGGAGCATATGAGATGTTCGAGGAGCTGAAACTAGTTTTCCAAGCTCATGCCCGGGTCGAGAGATATGAAGTCTCCAACAAGTTCTATAGTTGTAATATGGAGGAAAATAGTTTTGTCAGTGAGCATATACTCAAAATGTCTGGGTTGCACAACCGCCTGTCCCAGCTGGACATTAACCTCCCGGATGAGGCGGTCATTGACAGAATCCTTCAGTCGCTCCCACCAAGCTACAAGAGCTTTGTGATGAACTACAATATGCAGGGGATGGTGAAGACCATTCCTGAAGTATTTTCAATGCTGAAGTCGGCAGAGGTTGAAATCAAGAAAGAACATCAAGTGTTGATGGTCAATAAAACCACTAAGTTCAAGAAGGGCAAGGGCAAGAAGAACTTCAAGAAGGACGGCAAAGATGTTGCCGCGCCCGGTAAGCCAGCTGCCGGGAAGAAGTCAAAGAATGGACCCAAGCCTGAAACTGAGTGCTTTTATTGCAAGGGGAAGGGTCACTGGAAGCGGAACTGCCCCAAATACTTAGCGGATAAGAAGGCCGGCAACACTAAAGGTATATTTGATATACATGTAATTGATGTGTACCGTACCAGTACTCGTAGTAACTCCTGGGTATTTGATACCGGTGCCGTTGCTCACAGTTGTAACTCACAGCAGGAGCTGCGGAATAAACGGAGACTGGCGAAGGACGAGGTGAAGATGCGCGTCGGGAATGGTTCCAAGGTCGATGTGATCGCCGTCGGCATGCTACCTCTACATTTACCTACGGGATTAGTTTTAAACCTCAATAATTGTTATTTAGTGCCAAGTTTGAGCATGAACATTGTATCAGGATCTCGTTTAATACGAGATGGCTACTCATTTAAATCCGAGAATAATGGTTGTTCTATTTATATGAGAGAAATGTTTTATGGTCATGCTCTGATGGTCAATGGTTTATTCTTAATGAATCTCGAACGTAATGTTACACATGTTCATAGTGTGAATACCAAAAGATGTAAATTTGATAACGATAGTCCCACATACTTGTGGCACTGCCGCCTTGGTCACATTGGTGTCAAGCACATGAAGAAGCTCCATGCTGATGGACTTTTAGAGTCTCTCGATTATGAATCATCTGACACGTGCGAACCATGCCTCATGGGCAAGATGACCAAGATTCCGTTCTCCGGAACAATGGAGCGAGCAACCAACTTATTGGAAATCATACATACCGATGTGTGCGGTCCAATGAGTGTTGAGGCTTGCGGAGGATATCGTTATGTTCTCACTCTCACTGATGACTTGAGTAGATATGGGTATGTCTACTTGATGAAACACAAGTATGAGACCTTTGAAAAGTTCAAGGAATTCCAGAATGAAGTAGAGAATCAACGTGACCGAAAGATAAAATTCTTGCGATCAGATCGTGGAGGAGAATATTTAAGTCACGAATTTGGTACGCACTTAAGAAAATGTGGAATCATTTCACAACTCACGCCGCCTAGAACACCTCAGCATAATGGTGTGTCCGAACATCGTAATCGCACTCTATTGGATATGGTGCGATCTACGATGTCTCTTACCGATTTACCGCTATCATTTTGGGGATACGCTCTAGAGACAGCTACATTCACTTTAAATAGGGCACCGTCTAAATCCGTTGAGACGACACCATATGAATTATGGTTTGGGAAGAAACCTAAGCTGTCGTTTCTAAAAGTTTGGGGATGTGATGCTTATGTCAAGAAACTTCAACCTGAAAAGCTCGAACCCAAGACGAAAAAATGCGTCTTCATAGGATACCCTAAGGAAAGCATTGGGTATACCTTCTACTTAAGATCCGAGGGCAAGATTTTTGTTGCCAAGAACTGATCCTTCCTGGAAAAAGAGTTTCTCTCGAAAGAAGTAAGTGGGAGGAAAGTAGAACTCGATGAAGTACTACCACTTGAACGGGATAGTAGTGCAGCTCAGGAAGATGTTCCTGTGATGCCTACACCAACAGAAGAGGAAAATAATGATGATGATCAAGGTACTTCGGATCAAGTTGCTACTGAACTTCGTAGGTCCACAAGGACACGTTCCGCACCAGAGTGGTACGGCAACCTTGTCCTGGAAATCATGTTGTTAGACAACGGTGAACCTTCGAACTATGAAGAAGCGATAGCGGGCCCATATTCCAACAAATGGCTTGAAGCCATGAAATCCGAGATAGAATCCATGTATGAAAACAAAGTATGGACTTTGACAGACTTGCCCAATGATCGGCGAGCGATAGAAAACAAATGGATCTTTAAGAAGAAGACGGACGCGGATGGTAATGTTACCATCTATAAAGCTCGACTTGTCGCTAAGGGTTATCGACAAGTTCAAGGGATTGACTACGATGAGACTTTCTCTCCCGCAGCGAAGCTTAAGTCCGTCCAAATCATGTTAGCAATTGCCGCATACTATGATTATGAGATATGGCAGATGGACGTCAAAACGGCATTCCTTAACGGTTATCTTAAGGAAGAGTTGTATATGATGCAGCCGGAAGGTTTTGTCGATCCTAAGAATGCTAACAAAGTATGCAAGCTCCATCGATCCATTTATGGGCTGGTGCAAGCATCTCGGAGTTGGAACATTCGCTTTGATGAGATGATCAAAGCGTTTGGGTTTATGCAGACTTATGGAGAAGCCTGCGTTTACAAGAAAGTGAGTGGGAGCTCTGTGGCATTTCTCATATTATATGTAGATGACATACTCTTGATGGGAAATGATGTAGAACTTTTGGACAACATTAAGGCCTACTTGAATAAGTGTTTTTCAATGAAGGACCTTGGAGAAGCTGCTTACATATTAGGCATAAAGATCTATAGGGATAGATCGAGACGCCTCATAGGTCTTTCACAAAGCACATACCTTGATAAGATTTTGAAGAAGTTCAAAATGGATCAGTCCAAGAAAGGGTTCTTGCCTGTACTGCAAGGTGTGAGATTGAGCTCGGCTCAATGCCCGACCGGCAAAAGATAAAGAAGACATGAGCGTCATCCCCTATGCCTCAGCCATAGGATCTATTATGTATCCCATGCTGTGTACCAGACCTGATGTAAACCTTGCCGTATGTTTGGTAGGAATGTACCAAAGTAATCCCGGCAAGGAACACTAGACAACGGTCAAGAATATCCTGAAGTACCTGAAAAGGACAAAGGACATGTTTTTCGTTTATGGAGGTGACGAAGAGCTCACCGCAAAGGGTTACGTCGACGCTAGCTTCGACACAGATCTGGATGACTCTAAGTCACATACCGGATACGCGTATATGTTGAATGGTGGAGCAGTAAGCTGGTGCAGCTGCAAGCAGAGCGTCGTGGCGGGATCTACATGTGAAGCGGAGTACATGGCAGCCTCAGAGGCAGCGCATGAAGCTATTTGGGTGAAGGATTTCATCACTGACCTAGGAGTCATACCCAATGCGTCGGGGCCGATCAAACTCTTCTGTGACAACACTGGAGCTATTGCCCTTGCCAAGGAGCCCAGGTTTCACAAGAAGACCAGGCACATCAAGCGTCATTTCAACTCCATCCGGGAAAATGTTCAAGATGGAGACATAGATATTTGCAAAGTACATACGGATCTGAATGTCGCAGATCCGTTGACTAAACCTCTCTCGCGAGCAAAACATGATCAACACCAGAACTCTATGGGTGTTCGATTCATCACAATGTAACTAGATTATTGACTCTAGTGCAAGTGGGAGACTGTTGGAAATATGCCCTAGAGGCAATAATAAAAGGGTTATTATTATATTTCCTTGTTCATGATAATTGTCTTTTATTCATGCTATAACTGTATTATCCGGAAATCGTAATACACGTGTGAATACATAGACCATAACATGTCCCTAGTGAGCCTCTAGTTGACTAGCTCGTTGGTCAAAAGATAGTCATGGTTTCCTGACTATGGACATTAGATGTCATTGACAACGGGATCACATCATTAGGAGAATGATGTGATGGACAAGACCCAATCCTAAGCATAGCACAAGATCGTGTAGTTCGTTTTGCTAGAGTTTTTTCAATGTAAAGTATCTCTTCCTTAGACCATGAGATCGTGTAACTCCCAGATACCGTAAGAGTGCCTTGGGTGTACCAAACGTCACAACGTAACTGGGTGACTATAAAGGTGCACTACAGGTATCTCCGAAAGTGTCTATTGGGTTGACACGGATCGAGACTGGGATTTGTCACTCCGTATGACGGAGAGGTATCTCTGGGACCACTCGGTAATGCATCATCATAATGAGCTCAAAGTGACCAAGTGTTTGGTCACGGAATCATGCATTACGGTACGAGTAAAGTGACTTGCCGGTAACGAGACTGAATGAGGTATTGGGATACCGACGATCGAGTCTCGGCCATGTAACGTACCGATTGACAAAGGGAATTGTATACGGGGTTGTTCGAATCCTCGACATCGTGGTTCATTCGATGAGATCATCGAGGAGCATGTGGGAGCCAACATGGGTATCCAGATCCCGCTGTTGGTTATTGCCCGAGAGTCGTCTCGGTCATGTCTACGTGTCTCCCGAACCTGTAGGGTCTACACACTTAAGGTTCGGTGACGCTAGGGTTGTATGAATATGAGTATGCAGCATATCGAATGTTGTTCGGAGTCCCGGATGAAATCCCGGACGTCACTAGGAGTTCCGGAATGGTCCGGAGGTGAAGAATTATATATAGAAAGTGATATTTCGGCCATCGGGAAAGTTTCGGGGTCACCCGATATTGTACCGGGACCACCGAAAGGGTCCGGGGGGTCCACCGGGTGGGGCCACCCATCCCAGAGGGCCCCAAGGGATGAAATGGGGAGAGGAACCAGCCCATAGTGGGCTGGTGCACCCCTCTTGGCCCAACCCCTGCGCCTAGGGTTGAAACCCTAGGGTGGGGGGCGCCCCACTTGCCTTGGGGGGTACTCCACCCCCCTTGGCCGCCGCCCACTTGGGAGATTGGATCTCCCAGGGCCGGCGCCCCCCCTGGGGGCCTATATAAAGGGAGGGGGAGGGGGTAGCCGCACCCTGAACTTCTGGCGCCTCCCTCCCCCTGCTACACCTCTTCCTCCTCCGTCACGTGCTTGGCGAAGGCCTGCCGGAGTGCTGCTGTTCCACCACCACCACGCCGTTGTGCTTCTACTAGAGCCATCATCATCAACCTCTCCTTCCCCCTTGCTGGATCAAGAAGGAGGAGACGTCATCCGCTCCGTACGTGTGTTGAACGCGGAGGTGCCGTCCGTTCGGCGCTAGGATCTCCGGTGATAGGATCACGACGAGAACGACTACTTCAACCCCGTTCTTTTGAACGCTTCCGCTCGCAATCTACAAATTTGTATGTAGATGCATCTCCCATGACTCGTTGCTTAGATGAACTCATAGATGGATCTTGGTGAAACCGTAGGAAATTTTTTAATTTTCTGCAACGTTTCCCAACAACTCCAACGGTTAACCGCGTAGCCCGAAACCCCCCTTTCTCTTTGCCGCCGAACACCCTTCCAAACTGCCCCAAAGCCCAGCAAACTCCCCTCCATGCTCTCGGTCGTTCGATCACGATCGTGTGGGCGAAAACCGCTCCTCATTTGGACACTCCTAGTTCCCTCTACCTATATATATGTGCACCTCCCCCGAAATTCCTGCAGTCCAAACCCTAGCAAAATCCTCCCCGCGCCGCCGGACGTGTCCGCGTCGCGCCGGACATGTCCACCGCCGCTGCCACATCACTCTGACCAATCAGGTCGTGCCACCTCACCCCAGCGGCGCTCCCGCCAACCGGAGCACGCCACGTCAGCCCCGCCGGCATCCTCTCGCTCCTCCCACCGCCGCCGCGCCACCCAGGGCCCAGATCCGGCCCGCCCCGGGCCAAACCGGGCCGCGCCGGGCCCGCGCTGCCCATGCGCCTCCGCCGGTGTTCGCCGCCGCCAGGCCACGGCCTCCTCGCCAGCCGTCGCATGTCTTCTCCTCTGGCCCCCGCGCCCGTTGCCTCGTCGCCTCACCGGCAGCCCGCGCGCCGCCCGCGCTTGGCCGCAGCAGGGGCCGCCGCCGCCTACGCGCCGCCCCTCGTCGCCGCCGCTGCGCGCCACCAGATCTAGGCCGTCGCCGCCCGGATCCGGCCCCCCCTGAGCATCTCCGGCCGCCCCCGAGCCCCGCTGGTCGTCCTTCTCCTCGTCTCCGGCGAGATCCCGGCGCCGTTGACTTTCCCCCGAGGTCCAAAATTCCACTAAGTCCCGAATATTTTTGAATTATCATGCCTTGTTCATCACGTCGTATCTCTGCATCCGTAGCTCCGTTTTGTGCGTGTAATATGTCAAATTGTTCGCCTCAATGAGTACTTCATTTCATTCCATTTCATCATATTCATTTGAGTTCATCTTGATGCATGAATCATCGTTGCAAGAGTGCTTCATAATGTTATGTGCTATCTGTTAACAGAACATGCTCTTTTGTCATTTTTGCCATGATTGATGTGTGCATCCTATGAGGTTAATGTCTACATGTGTTTTGATCTATGCCATGTCTTATTTACAGAGGTGCTTACCATGTATTTTTGTAATCTCTGTGGTGACTAGCACAAGCATGCAAACTAGGCATTGTGATGTTGCTTATTTTAGTCCCTGCTCTGCTGTTATTTTGATGCCATGTAAACATGATGCTACAGAGAGATCCATGCATATTTTGAGATACTTCAGTAAGGATGTATTGAACATATGGTTATTTTCTATCCATTCATGCCCTTGTTTGCAATTATGGAGTAGTCTAGAATGTCATTTGCTTGCTCTACTTTTTCTTCAAAATGTTTCCTAGCAGATTGTTTACATGTTATTCAATTTTGCTGAGGTTGTTGTAGTTGATCCTTGCATGCTATGAACTTGTTCTTGCCTTGGATAGCTTCATAAACATGTCTTCTTGATGATGCTATGCTTATATTGTCATGCAATGACTTGTGGTGAGTGAATCGAGTTTGTTAAGTAGAGTACTTGCTGTTGCTGTTTTGCTAGGCTGAATCTGTTATTTTGTGATGCTATGTAAACCTGCTGCTACTAATCATTCTATGCATAATCTGGAGATGTTCACTAAGTGTGTTTTGTTCTACATGTTATGCTCTATCCATTCATGCCCCTGGTTGCAATTATAGCTTTCTATAGATTGTTCATATCTTGCTCCAAAGTTGCTTCATAATGTTGATGTCAGCCTGTTAACATTAAGTTCAGTTGTTACCATGATTGTTGCTAGTGTTCCATGCACCCTATGGACTTTCTCTTGCCATTCTTAGCTTCACAAACATGCCTTCTTACTGTTGGTTGCCTTTCCATGCCATGTATTGCTCCGTGGTGAGTGGTACAAGCTCATCAACATGCCTTCATAATTCTGTTCCTGCCATGTATGAATCTGTATTATAACTTGCCATGTTTACGTGAGTGCCATCATATTTTCTGATCCTTTTTGGCTCGTGGTCAGTAAGGGACTTTTGATCTATGCATTTAGTAGTAGCATGACATGCCTTTGTTAGCCATGATAAGTTCCTGTAACATGTTGTTTGATAGCTCTGAACATTGCAACCTGATGTTATTTTCTGCAAAGTATGAACTGTTATTATTTGCAATCTTGCCATGTGTGTTTGAGCATGTTCTAGTGATTTATGGAGATAGCTCAGTGTTCATGTTTTGTTATGCTTTACCTGTACATCATGCCCATGCCTTTTGTTTTCTTGTTGAGGTCCTGTAGCATGTTGTTTTGATGCTCGCAAGTTGCCTAGTTGCTGTTTTGGACAGCTTGCCCTTTAAACTTGTATAGCATGTGTGTGTTGAACCGTTGCTCCGTTTTGAGTGTGCTTTATATGAAACTTGCTTATAATTGCATGTAGCTTCATATTATCATGTTGCATCCTTGTTTTGAGGTGTTTGCTTGATGTTTGGGTGCATTTTGCATCAATGCCATGTTTAACTTGTGTTGCTCATATCTTCTAGGCCGTAGCTCCAAATCTAATGAACTTTATACGTAACTTGACTAGAATCTCATGTAGATCATCTTGGTGCATCTTAACTTGCTGTTTAACAACTTGAACATAAGGTTTGTTCAGATCTGGAACAATTTCGAAACTTGCATATGAGGACATATCGGAATTGTTATATGTTGTTTCCGGCCTCATTTAAACTTGCCTTGATGTGTTGTTCTTGTTTGCATCATCTCTTGCCATGAGTAGCTTCATGTAGCCTTGTCATGCATCATGCTTGTTGCGCATCATGCCTTGTATATGTGTGGTTTGTTTACTATGTTGTGTGCTTCTTCTTGATAGTTCCCGTTTTATTGCGATCGTGAGGATTCGTTCGTCTACGCTTGGTTCGTCTTCGTGGCTTCATCTTCTTCATGGACTCGTTCTTCTTCCTTGCGGGATTTCAGGCAAGATGACCGCTACCCTGGATCTCACTACTATCATTGCTATGCTAGTTGCTTCATTCTATCGCTTTGCTGCGCTACCTATCACCTGTTTATCGAACCTCCCATATTGCCATGAACCTCTAACCTTTGACACCTTTCCTATGCAAACCGTTGTTTGGCTATGTTACCGCTTTTGCTCAGCCCCTCTTATAGCATTGCTAGTTGCAGGTGAAGTTGAGATTTCTCCATGGTGGATAGGATTTTGGTTGGGATATCACAATATCTCTTATATTATTAATGCATTTATATACTTGGTAAAGGGTGGAAGACTCAGCCTTTTGCCTGGTGTTTTGTTCCACTCTTGCCGCCCTAGTTTCCATCATACCAGTGTTATGTTCCTGGATTTTGCGTTCCTTACGCGATCGGGTGATTTATGGGACCCCCTTGACAGTTTGCTTTGAATAAAACTCCTCCAGCAAGGCCCGACCTTGGTTTTACCATTTGCCTCACCACCAGCTATACCTTTCCCTTGGGTCGGCCAACCCAAGGGTCATCTTTATTTTAGCCCCCCCGGGCCAGTGCTTGTCTAAGTGTTGGTCCGAACCGAGTAGACTGTGGGGCCCCCTCGGGGAAACTCGAGGTCTGGTTTTACTCGTAGGATGTCTCATCCGGTGTTGCCCTGAGAACGAGATATGTGCAGCTCCTATCGGGATTTGTCGGCGCATCGGGCGGCTTTGCTGGTCTTGTTTTACCATTGTCGAAATGTCTTGTAAACTGGGATTCCGAGTCTGATCGGGTCTTCCTGGGAGAAGGTATATCCTTCGTTGATCGCGAGAGCTTATCATGGGCTGAGTTGGGACACCCCTGCAGGGTATAATCTTTCGAAAGCCGTGCCTGCGGTTATAGGCAGATGGGAATTTCTTAATGTCCGGTTGTAGATAACTTGCCAATAGATCCAAATTAAAACGCATCAACTGTGTGTGTAGCCGTGATGGTCTCTTTTCGGCGGAGTCCGGGAAGTGAACACGGTTTTGGGTTATGTTTGACGTAAGTAGGAGTTCAGGATCACTTCTTGATCATTGCTAGCTTCACGACCATTCTGTTTGATCTCTTCTCGCTCTTATTTGCGTATGTTAGCCAACATTTATGCTTAGTCGCTGCTGCAGCCTCACCACTTTTCCACTTCCTTTCCCTTTAAGCTTTGCTAGTCTTGATACCCATGGTAATGGGATTGCTGAGTCCTCATGGCTCACAGATTACTACAACAACAGTTGCAGGTACAGGTTATGCGATGATCATGAGGCGAGAGCGATGCTTGCTTGCATTGAGTTCTTCTTCTACTTCTTCTTCGATCAGGGGATAGGTTCCAGGTCGGCAGCCTGGGCTAGCAGGGTGGATGTTGTTTGAGTTTCTGTTTGTGTTTCATCCATAGTCGGATGTTGCTCTCATGTATTGTGATGTTGTATTCGTGTGGCATTGTATGCCTTATGTATGTATCCCCATCTAATATGTAATGTTGATGTAATGATATCCACCTTGCAAAAGCATTTCAATATGCGGGTCTATCCTTGGTGGGACCTTCGAGTTCCTTTTGGATAGGGTCGCATATTGGGCGTGACATTGTATGCTCGTCGTATCACTTTGTTACTCTGCATTCATGTTGATCCCTCATGGATCCTTTGCTATGGAACTACTATTCGTGCAAATCTTTTAGAAGGAGTGGAGCAAAGCAAAACTGGAGGATTTTTTTCCTTCGATGTCTCTTTCGAAGAAAAAACGTAGGAATTTTATTCACTTGGACGTCCTTTTCAAATTAATATGCATGAAGAACAGAACTAATTACATTACTGGCATAATAAGATTCTTATTTTTTCATTTTCATGTGGTTTGACTTTAATTTGACCACGTTTCTCCATTCTAGTGTTCTTCCAATTCATGTGAACCAAACACCCAGGTTGACTGAAATCCTATGTTTCCAAGTGCTCTATTTTCCACGTGCATTCCTATCCTATTCCTGTGTTTTTCCTGTCCATGCGTTTATAGAATCCTCCAATTCTAAGGAGCCCTTATAGATTTACTTCATTTTTAGATAGGCGTCGAAGAAAACTCTGTGTGTTATGTCCTGCTCCTGCCATGTCGTCATCCACCCCACCCGAGGTGCACCATTGACAGAAGCGTTCATTGCAGCAGAGATCCCCCCTCCAGACCTTCTTTCGCCGCCTCAGATCATCTTCCCCATTGCCGGCAGCCACGCCAACTACATTACCATCATTGAATGAGCAGATGAACCTGAGGACTACACAGTTCCGGAAGAGAGGTCACAGTCTTTTGTGTTTGCTTACGTTATACATCGGTTATTATTACCTGCTACTTTATCGTTCAAACTTGAGTTTTGAAATGCCCATGGGTCTCATATCGAGCCAACAATGAATAGTGTCTATCTACTATCTGGTTCATCTGGGATCTTCTATGTGGTTCATGTTGGGTGGGCAACAAACAATAGATGGTACATTGTCTATCTTTTTAAATTGAAGCTATAATCTACCTGCTATCATTAGTTTTGGATCCAACCACTCGTTTACTACCATCAGTCTTGATTTTTGCATGCACCCCTTAGGCCTTACAAAATCTAACTATTTTTTATTATGCATGTCAGATATTGTACACAATCATACTGAAGATGTAGAGAAAAAGAGAAGACCGTTGCGTGGGAATATAATGTCATGTAGACGCTGCTCCATGGTGGGTGAAGTGCCCCCTCCCTCCTGCATTTCTACATTATACTCCAAAGGAAGATAACTGTTCAGATGGGGATTCAGAAGGAGCCGACCACGCCTGTTTACTACCTGAGGTGTTTGCTCTAACCTGGCATGCTGATGTTGGTCATATCATGCATATGGCGCCTTGCATTGCTTACATTATACATCTTATATGTCATCAACTTAGTTTAGATTTGCTTTATGTGAATGCCACCTGTTTGGTTTCTATATAATACTCCCACAATTCCTAAATATTTGTCTTTTTAGAGATTTCAACAAGTGACTACATACGGAACAAAATGAGTGAATCTACACTCTAAAATATGTCTATATACATCCGTATGTGGTAGTCCATTTGAAATGTCTAAAAAGACAAATATTTAGGAACGGAGGGAGTATATGGGAATTATGCAATGCCATATTCTTTGCCAAGCATCATATACGTGAATCATGCAATGCCATCCTGTTTAGCCAGTCATCGTATATGTGAATTGTATCGTGCCATATTTTTTCCCCATAATGTATTCCATTTGTCAACAAAGTTTATACATTCATCTACTCTTCCTATGCATCAGCCATTTGAGTTAGTCATGGGAAAATCTGGAGTGAAAACAAGGTCTTCTGAGCAGTCAGTGCTACCTGTCGATGCAGATTTCTTGCTGGTTACAGATAGCTCCTCAGAGGAGGATTCAGAGACAGATGACCAGTCGTATCCCCCCCCCCATGAGCTGCATGCTCTAACTTGGCTGGGTTATATTGCTCATATCATGCATATGGTGTCTTGCATTGCCATGCCATCTGCTTAGATTAGACATGCTTTGTGTGAATGCCTCCTGTTTGCTTTTGATACCAGATATGTGAATTATGCAATGCCATGTTTTTCAGCCAGTTATCATATATGTGAATTATGCACCGCCGTGGAGCTAGGCATCATATATGTGAATTATCTCATGCCACCTTTTTTTAATTACGTATTCCATTTGTCGACAATCTGTGTATATTGAACTACTCTTCATGTCTATCGGCCATTTGAGCCGGTTATGGAAATATCTGGAGTGAAAACAAGGTCTTCAAAGCAGGCAATGGTACATGTTGATGCATATATCTTGATGGTTACAGGGAGCTCCTCAGAGGAGGATTCAGAGACAGATGACCAGTCCTATATCCCACCTGAGGTGTATGCTCTAAGTTGCAATGTTTATATTTCTCATATGATGCATGTGGTGTCTTGTATTGCTTAGTTTAGACATCATATGCACAATATTGAATTCCATCTGCTTAGTTTAGAGATCATACATGCAAGTGCCAGCTGCTTAGTATATGAATCAATTATGTCAATTATACCATGCCATCCTGTATACTTAGACAACATGTATGTGAATTATTTCATCCCAACCTATTTTTAGAAAGACATTATATAGTTTTGTCATGTCATTCGGTTTAGGTACTCATCATATGTTGAATTATGCCATTATATCCTGTTAAGTTATCCATCATATATCTGAAACTGTGCCATGCTATCCTGTTTAGTTAGGCATCATATATGTGAAATTGTGTCATGATGTCCTGTTTGGTTAGACAACATATATGTGAATTACCACATCTGTCTCTCATACAATGTCTGTACATTCAATTTCTTTTCTTGTTTATCAGCCATTTGAATTGGAGGGGGTGATGGCAGTATCTAAGGGAGCAAAAACTCGTTCTTCACAAAAGACAGTGCTACCCATCGATGCAGATAGAACCATGGTTGTACTGGCTCACAAACTAGCCCCACCACACATAATCGAGACTCTTCCAGATTGCACACTTACACCGTTGGGCAGAGAACCAGCTACAACCCATCTAACCGCAACCCCCGCAGATAGTAACCCACTTCTAGTTGATAAAGCACCATGTCCACCACAGAGTACCCCCACATGAGCAGTTTGTAAAGCTACTGCAGTGCCCAAAGCACAAAGACCACCACATCTAACCCAAACTCCACGTTTAAAGCAGAAGAGCAACTATTCTCAGGTAAGATTCCGTAGCTATGGTCCATACTCCTTTGTTGTTGCATCACCGTATTTACTCATACCAACTACTTTCAAATTTGAAGGATCCAATTGAAACTCCAATGGCGCAACAGGTATGTTTTAAACCTATTTCTTTAACTGGATTGCTATTCTAACTTCTTGCTCTATGTTGATTTCAGTTTAAGTTGTATAAACAGTTATGTTCTCATGTGATGCACATTACAAGTGCTGCCAATGCTGTGTAGTTTCTCACACTTATATTCGGTCTATGTTGTTGTGTCTTAAAAATATATGAGTTGAACTGTGTCTCTATCTTGATTAGGGAACATAAACTAGAATGATATGGACAATACAGTGACCATAGTACATAGATATATGTTTGTTTCATGCTGTTATCATGTCCACCTTACTACTGAACCGGTTTACCAAAATGAGTTTCATATACTACAAGCTAAAACTGTGATGTGTCTACTTGTTTCTCTTGTACTATGCAAACAGAATATTGGAGAAGAGCACCCCACTATGAATTGGTAAAGAAAGTAATGCAGATAAGGTTCAAGATAGTGAGACAACCTTGTTGGTCTCCAAGAAAGGTGATAAAAACGATCTTGTAGACAGTGAGAAAACCCCACAGTCCTGCGTTGATGTAGTGTTCGAGTTACTGGCCAGTACCGCTGGCACAAGGTATTGAACTCGCTGCCTGAATCACTTCGGCTTCTTCAGTCTCAGCTACAAGCTAAAAGGCATCAGTCAGCTGTGCTGCGGCAAGAAGCCGAAGGACTGGGGAAGTCCCTGCAGAATTCAAATGCGTACTTTCTTGTGCAACAACAAGCACGGGAGGATTTAAGCACCAAACAAGAGAAAGTTAATAAGCTTGCTAAGCATCTTGCCAGCATTATGGATACCCAGGATATTATTTCTTGAACTCTTCTAAAGTGGTTTTAGTTCTGGACTTGTTTTGCTGCGGCGTTTATATGCTGCTTTGTTCCCTATATTTCCACTGGTGGCAAACTTTGCTGCCCAGTGGATGTAATATGTGTAATAGCCGTGATAGCCTAGCATAAGTTGCTTGCTTATTTATTTTGTTGTTGTCTCGTTTATTTGTTTGCTTGTAGTCAGTGCAGTTCTTTTTCCGCGGTTTGCTAGTGGCTGCAATGACCTATTTTTTAAAACTAGGTCACATTAACCATGGGCTAATATTTACTGTAGTGACACTGGGCCTCCTACGGGCCGTAGAAACAGTGGGCCTTCTACGGGCCATAGAAACAGTGGGCCTTCTACAGGCCGTAGAAATAGTGGGCCTTCTACGGGCCGTAGAAACAGTGGGCCTTCTACGGGCCGTAGAAACAATGTGCCTTCTACGGGCCGTATCATCAATGGGCCTTATACGGGCCGTATGATCGATTGGCCAAACATGGGCCAATAACAGACCGCATTATGACCGTAATCGGGCTAGATTTGGAATCGTCCGTTCATGGCCCGACCATAACGGGCAATCGTTAATAGGCCGTATTTGATGACGCTATGAAAACGGCCCAACGAATTAACGGACCACAAACGGGCCGACTGTAACCACGGGATGAATTTGGCCTACAAGCAGAAAATGACAGTAACGGGCCGTAAGTAAACGAATGCTGGAAATGAGCCCAAGAATTAATGTCGGCCGTTAATGGGTATAAAGTGATACACTCGTCATTACGGGCCAGTTTCACCACGGGCCGTTAATGGGTGTAAAGTGATACACTGTTCATTAAGGGCCAGTTTCAGCACGGGCCGTTAATGGGCCAAGAGTTACAAAGGGCCTCATATGGGCCAAAAGACGTCATGGGCCACACATGGGCCAGAAGTGAAAATGGGCTGGAATCATATTGGATGGCCCAGATGACGCTACTGGGCCTAATTTGGATAGGGCGTAACGGGCCTTGGATTAGCGGGCTGTAAATGGGCTATATGCGAACATGCCGTTAACAGGCTTTCCATGGGCCGCCCCGCCACCTTTTGATCAAGTCAAATGGGTCGGCCTTTTCATAGGAATGGGACTCTGTTGGGCCGTGCCACGTGTCGACCTATCATAGGTGCCTTCTGTCCAATGAGTGGATGACATCTGTCCCAATGATGAGCCGACACGTGTTTCCTCCAGCCAATGATGATTTTACACATGGAAAATCCCCATTTGTCGGGGCTGTTAACGGGTTATCGGATCCAAAACCCGACCCGATAGCTTAACAGCGTTTCGTTATGGTGGATGCCACGTGTCGGACACCCTTGACGAAAGCACTTCTGTGACGCGCGATTTATCATAATGGAAGTGGACACTTCCATGATGATAATTTTGGTAATGTCATGGAACACTTCTACGACAGCACATGTATGACTATCTTGATTCTGTCCTAAAATCTTCATGGATGTACATGCATGACAAAAAACGCGACCTACTGTGGGAAACACGTATCATCACGGAAGTGTATTTTTTTGTAGTGTAGGTCAGCTCCAAAATGACCTAGTTTACCTAGGTTAGCTCCAAAATGACCAAGATGGCATAATATGCTTAGTTCACTCAAAGATGGCATAATTAGCTAGGTTAGCTCCATTTTACCTAAGTATGCTTACTTCTTAGTCCAGTCTTCTTCTTCTTCTTCTTCTTCTTCTTCTTCTTCTTCTTCTTCATTTTCTTCTTCTTCATGTTCTTCTTCTTCTTCTAACTTTCTTGTTTCCCATTTTGTAGATCTCATTTAATTCATGGAAGCTTGCATGGATGGAGTGGTTCTTTTCCCTTTCTTCTTTTATTTTGTATCGCTGAACTTGCATGGATGGAACTTGTTATATGGATGGATGGATAACGGTGTTGGATGAACAATGTGAAACTTTTGTAATATGTATGGATGGAACTATGTGTTGGTTATGTATGTATATATGATGAAACTTGTGTGTTGGATATGTCTTTTGTGAAATTTGTATGTTGAAACTTGTGTGTTCAAATTGAATGAATTTAAGAAAAATCTGGGGCTATACAGGATCTTTGCCATTGCCATCCGCCAGCAGACGGCAAAGATGCCACGTGGCAGCTCCCTGTACAACCTGGGGGCTGTCCTATTTGGTTACTTTGCCGTCCGCAAGCTGATGGCAAAGCTCACCGTTAGCCCCCTAATGGCCAGGCGTTGTCACATGTGTCGTCCAGGACGTTTTCCGTCAGCCGGCTGACGGCAAAGATCATTTCATCTTTGCCGTCCGCCAGCTGACAGCAAAGAAGCCTTTGCTGTAGCCTATTCAGTCGGACCTGTTGCCATCAGGTGACGGACGGCAAAGGTCTTTGCCATCCGCCTTGTATGCCTTTGCCGTCTGCCATGGCAGACGGCAAAGAAGCTGATTCCAGTAGTGAGGATTAGCAAAAGTCTAAGCTTGGGAATGCCCGAGGCACCCCAAGATAATATTCAAGAAGTAGCAAGCAAATAAGCTTGGGGATGCCCCCGAGTGGCATCCCCACTTTCTTCTAACAACCATCGGTATTTTACTTGGAGATACATTTTTATTCATCACATATTATGAGTTTTTCTTGGATCGTCTTGTATGATATGAGTCTTTGCTTGTTTTGCTTTGTGTTCTAATTCTTGAATCCTTGCTGGACACAGCTTTTTGAGAGAGCCATAAATTATGCTATGCTTGTTCCTATGCTTCACTTAAATTTTTAGAGCCATGGAATTGCTCTAGTGCTTCACTTATATATTTTTTAGCACGGTGTGCTTCGTTAGTTTTGAAGAAATGCTCTCATGCTTCACTTAGATTTATTTGGGAGTTAGTATTTTTTGTAGAAATTCTCTCTTGCTTCACTTAGACTATTTTGAGAGAAAGAAACGTTATGCTCATGTTCTTCCCTTATATTTGTTTGAGCTTATTAAAAGCAACATATGAAATTAGTCCCAAAGTGATAAATATCCAAGGTGGATATAATAAAAACTTTCATGAAGATCATTGGACAAAATAAACTTGGTTCTTAGTAATGGTTTTGAGACATGACGATATGATATGTGAGTCATGTTGATGAGTAATTATGCTTTAGTAAGAATATTGGTGTTAAGGTTTGTGATTCCCTATGCAAGCACGAAATTCAATAGTTATGCAATGAAATTATATCCTACTTATGGTGCATTATTCGGTGTTACTTATACTTAATGCTTGGGTACGAGATTTTCCGTTACTTGGTTGGACACTTCTCAATCTTTTTGCTAGCCTTCATTTTGCACTAAGTACGATCAGTACTTGTGCATCCAAAACCCTTTAAACCAGTTTTACCATATGAGTCCACTATACCTACCTATATGCGGTATTTTCGTGCCATTCTAAGAAAATTTGCATGTGCCATCTTTAATTTTCAAAATAAATTTCTCTTTTGTGTGCTCGTACCGCTCGCGAGGCGGTGAAGGGTGGCTGATATTTTCCATGCTAGATGTGTTATTCTCATGATGAGTATTTATTCACTTGTCATTGCACGAGAGTACAACAAAGGTATTACGATGCCCAGTCCCAAAATGAAAAAATGAATTTACTTTATGTTGTCAAATAATAAATTCCATGGAAAGTGTTGGTATGGAGGGCACCTGTGGATATGGATAGCCATGGAAAGTGAAAGTATGGTGGAAAAAGGAATAAACTTTATTTTCTGTTTTGGAACCTCCTATGATCACTACAAAAAAAAGACACATCCGTGACATTTTGGGTCGAACAATTTTTTTTTCTGTCATAGATATGACAATTCTATGACGATAATTGTGACAAAACCCGGTATCATCATAGATGTGGTGGGCTCCTACTTCTATGAGAAAAAATCATGACAGAAAATGGGCTTTTCGTCCTGGGCAGGCCGGAGACGCAGCTGCATGACATTCTTTGGGCCGTCCATGACGGAAAAAACCGTGGTAGAAGCAAGGGGGAGGAAAATTTCGGGGAGTTGCCGGTTACGGTGGGAGGTCGGGGGCCGAGCGATGCGTGTTTCTCTCGTACACGTGCGAGGCATTGGCTCTAACTGAACCCAAGCGAGGCGTTGGGCTCTAACTGAACCGAGCAATTGCACTGCAGGCTATGCGTTACTGAACCCGAGCGATCGATCGATGGCTGTTAACTAAACCCGATGGAGCGATTCCTTCGCTACTGCTGCTAACTAAAGCCGATCGATTGGACGAACAGTGAGCG
>NC_041393.1:111143328-111161718 GCF_002162155.2 Triticum dicoccoides
CCCCTGTTTCGACCGTAGGAGGTCCGTTTCCTCCGTTTTGCCGTACGCCACACCCCTCTCGATCAACACGACCCCCGTTTCGACCGTTGGAGGTCTGTTTCCTCCGTTTTGCGGTACGCCACACCCCTCCCGATCAACAGGACCCCGTTCGTGGCCGGTCGAACACAAGGCCGTATCCTCCGTTCTGCGGTACGCCAGGCCTCGTTTCCATCGCCTGTTCCGTCCAAGCCGGTTGGCTTCCACGCGTTCTGTTGCCTCCCGATGAACACGACGCATTCCGTTTCCTCCCCATGAACACGACGCATTCCGTTGCCTCCCCATGAACACGTGCCCTCGCCGTACGTATGCGCGACTAAGCGTTCGAGACCTCGCCCGTATGTACACATATGTGGCCGTATTTTATTTCTTGCACCCTGGCCGTTGTACGTACGTGTACGTGCTACGTGCGCGCCTCTACTACGACACATGCGCGCCTCTACTACGACACATGCGTGCCTCTACCTCGACCAGTATGTACGTACACGTTCGCGACCAGGATGACAACGCTATGTATGCTTCGACCAGGTGGGTCCCGACTGTCAGGCACTTCCTTGCCTGCGAAGATGTAGCTGGTGGGTCCCAGCAGTCAGAGGGGCGAATCGTTTTGTTTTTATTTTTTTTGCCCGGACGCACTTCCTTACGTGCAAAGGTGTAGCTGCTGGGTCCCAGCAGTCAGGGGTGCGAATCGTTTTTTTTTTGCCCGGACGCACTTCCTTGCGTGCGGCGGTGTAGCTGCTGGGTCCCAGCAGTTAGGGGGGTGAATTGTTTTTTTCCTGGACACACTTCCTTGCGTGCGAAGGTGTAGCTGGTGGATCCCAGCAGTCGGGGGGTGAATCGTTTTTTTTTCGGACACACTTCCTTGCGTGCGAAGATGTAGCTGGTGGGTCCCAGCAGTCAGGGGGGCGAATCATTTTTTTTCGGATGCACTTCCTTGCGTGCGAAGATGTAGCTCGTGGGTCCCAGCAGTCAGGGGGCCAATCATTTTTTCACGAAATACGATGGCCCATCCGATGGGTCCATGCTGTCAGGTGGAGGAATAATTATTTTGTGCGTAATAAGGAGGCACTTCCTTGCGGCTACCGTGGACCCAGCTGTCAGCCCCTCCACGTATAGTCCACGTCCGATGGAAGTCGTTCCTTGACCACGTTAACCACGCCGCGCCAAGAGCACCACGGAAGTGGACGATGGCGAGGCCTAGGAAGGGGACGACACGGAGCCGGGGAAGACGCGGCAGTGGATGCACACGCGGAGTGGAGTACGAGGGTTCACTGGTTCGGCTGCGCTGCGTCGCCGTAGAATAACAGGGGGTGTGGGTGAATGGAGGGATGGCCTGGCCAGCGGTGGGAGTAGTAGGGGGCGGTGAGGCCTCTGCGGCAGCACAGCCGGCCATGGGAGGCAGGAGCAGGCGGTACGGCCGGCGCTGCTTTGGGCGGCTGGAGCAAGAAGACCAGATGCTGAAGAAGCACGATGGCCGTTGGATGGACATCATACGGTCACTGCAGCTAGAATCGTTTATTATTGACTAAGTTGAAAAAGCCCTTGGTACGTCAACTTAGTAGGCCCACAGGTCAGCTTCCGAAATGGTGCACCCCAGATGTCAGGGGGAGGAATCATTTTTTGGGCGGGTGAAGTTAGAATATCTGAGATTGAAGAAGAAGCACGGCATCCGTTGGATGGACATCCAACGGCCACTGCTGCTAGAACCGTGTGTTGACTATAAGTTGACAAAGCCTTGCATACGCGTCAACTCTGTTTTTTTAGGGGACGCGTCAACTTAGTAAGGCCAGAAGTGTGTGGCAGAAAACTTATAGCCCATTTGAGATTTGTAAGAATGTATAGCCCATTTTTGAATTCTAATGGAATTTACTACAGCCCACTTACAGTTTGTTAAAAGTACAACCTATTTCAACCAACTGTTCAAAACAGAATTCAATAAAATTTCCCACATTTTGATGGGATCCGAATATTTTTATCCCGAAATTTCTAGTCAGATTAAATACAATTTCAATATAAATTTATATTACGTAAAAATCCAACGAAACATTGTGCTCGCAACAATTAATGAAATTAAAATTTTCAATATTCCAAAAATAATATTTTATAAAGTAATCACTGTTCGGTGCCTTTTTTATAGTTACTACCCAGTTTTTATAATTACATCCCATTTATTATTTCTTAAAGCCCATTTTCTTGTTAAGCCTAATGCATCCCCCCTAGGAAAGATTTGCAGCCCAGCGGGGCGGAGAATAACAACTAGACCTTGCCTGGGTATTCCTCAAAAAAAGTATAGCTGGGATAGCCATTTTTAGCTTGAAAAAAATTAATATCTGGGCTGGATATCTGGCCTGGGCTAGACGGGCCACAGCCCTCCCAGTTAATACCTGCAGCGATGTTTTCGTTGTTGTTCAGAGGAGAAAAAAATAATATCTGGAGTAAACATCGAAAAACTCTGCAGTGCTCACACCTCAAAAACACAAATACTGCTCGAGCTGCTTGGTCCCAGCTGTCGGCCGCTTCTTGTGCAATTGTGTCGTTATTGACTACTCCCTCCTTTCCGGTTTATAATGCTCAATTCAAAAATCTCACCAATCAAGGTAGATGGCGAGTGGTGGAATACTTTTTGTAGTTTTGCAAAAGCATCTAGTTAATGCTCTTGTTATCCTCAAAAAATTATGTTTATCCATGCATTAATTGCAATGCATGCATGCATAAAGTACATGCATTGGTCAATTTTTTCTTAATACTTGCATGCAATGATTTAATGCACCTTGGAATCTGAACATGTGATGGAAAACAACCAAATTGAGCCTTATAAAATTGAAAAACTAAAATTTTGAGATAAGCCCTATAAATCGGAAAGGAGGGAGTACATAGGTTGACAATGGTGTGGGACCGTGATGTCAGGAAACCAGGAGGAAGCAAAATAAATTATAGTTATATATATAATAAGGAGGCACTTGCGTATGTGAGGCTATGGACCTGGTGGGTCCCCATTGTCATCCTATCCAAGTAAAGTCATCTCCTCGCCCGCGCGCGCTTTCCGCCCGAAACAGTCAGCGCCGGCCGGCCCGCTTCCCATTGCAGGCCATTGCTTCGCCTTCAAACGACACAAGTGCCATCCGTCCGTCCATCTGTCACACACATTAATGATACGCAGTTGCCGAGGCGGCTACTCCGGTGTCACACGTCCGTCCCTCCGCCCGCCCACCATTTCTATATAAACTGCTGCACCGGCCATAGCCGTAGTCAGCCGCATCCATTCCCTTTCTCCTGTCCACACCACTACTGCCCACCATGGCTTCCTCGCGCTCCAGCGCTCTTCGGGACGGGAGGACGACGGACCACAAGGAGATGGCAGCTATTGCTACCGACCGGCTGGCCGGCAGGCAGCCAGAGGACGACGACGTCCCAATGGAGAACATGGTAGTCGATGATCCGGCGCCAACCCCCTCCTATGCGCCATCCTCGTCGGTGCATTGCATCATGACCATCGACGAGGCATGTGCCCAATATATGGACAGGCTGAGGCAGATGAGTGAGGAGCAGTTCCGGGAGGCGCAGGCCGATGCCGCCTACAACCACCATCTCCTCTAGGAGCACCTGCAGGCACAGGAGCAAATTGCCGCGGAGCGGGCGGAGCAGGAGGTGCTACTCGACTCGTACCGCTCCGCCCGCAAGGGCCGCCTCGAGAGCTGGCGGTACCGCATGCGGGTGGCAGAGGCTGCGGCCGCCTACAAAGAGGTTAGAAAAGAGAGCGATGAAGCGGGCGAGGCGCTGATTGGCGAGACCGAGGACGAGGCAGAGGACAATGCCGGCTCCGAGAAGTCCCCGCTCCACTGGCGTCGACGGCGCCCTGCTCTGCCGAGGCCCCACGGTGCCAACAACGAGGCAGAGGACACCGCCGGCTCCGCCGAGGCCCCGCCCCAACCACAATGAGGCAGAGGACATCGCCGGCTCAGCCGAGGCCCCACCCTGCCGGCAACGTGGGGGAGGATTTCCACCGTCCGCTGAGGCGCCGCCCGCCTGCAACGAGATAGAGGACATCACTGGCTCTGCTGAGGCCCCTCCCCACTGCCAAGGAGGCCGTGCCACACAGAAAACGAGGAAGAGTACAGTAGGTCTCCGCCGCTCGGGTCCAAGTAAGGCCACCGCTGCTGCCCTCCGATTGAAGCCAAGCTAGGCGGGTTGACCATTGACGGCCGGTTAGCTTCTTGGCGGCGACGTGGAGTTGGAGTGCTGCGCTGGAGAAGAATGCTGCTTCTACTTAACTGCTGGTGCAGTTGGCTAACTGACACGTGGGCCCAACAGGCCACATGTCAGTTATGCAACTACACCTGCAGTTAAGTCACTGAAGCTTCTGTTCGGCTCAGCGGGACATAGGTGGGTAGCTTCGGTTAATTAATTATACCTCCAACACACCCCTTTTTAGTTTTTTTAGAAAAGGAAGATGACCCTCGGCCTCTGCATCTGGGAAATGCATGCGGCCACAAACACCCCTTGTTAGTTGAAGAATGTAAGAAATGTAATTAAATCCGGCATGTTTATATGAAATCTGACCGTGTATGAATGAATTTATTTTGATTAGTTCGAATTCCTGTATCACTGGCATTGGATGAACATGCAAAACAATACGTACTAGCATTATTCCGAGGGTGATCACCTCGTTTGCAGCAGTTTCACATGTACTCCCTCCGGGCGTTTCTATACAAGTTTTGTCTGCAGTCAAAGTATCTCTACTTTGACCTATCTTATACAAAAAAGTATGCACTTTCACAATGTGCGAAGTAAAAAGGAACAGAAGGAGTACAAAGAGTTTGAGCAGCTTTTTAGCGTTTCTGTACATTGCAATCAAACACACAGGGCTGGCAATTCATAGAGAACATTCAAAACAATCGATTATTATGCATCTCAGCGACTCACATGTTAGAGGCAATATTTACTTCACAACTAAAGAATAAAGAAAAAAATGATCGACGCTGCTGACAGCAAGGGCGTCCCATTCGAAAATATCAAACGCATGTCTTAAAATCAATGAGAAAAATTTGACAAGGTTGTCCCATTCCAAAATATCAAATGCCTACGATTGTGGAGTGGGCAGGGTTTGCCATCAGGTCGGACATTGACATGGCACCTCGTGCTAAATAAAACAACTGTTCTTTTTGTGCAGTTCCACCAAAATCAACCAAATTCATGCGTAGCTTGTATGATTTTGCCCTTATATGTTGCAACACCTTGAACTTATCGGCACCTCCTTTCTTTTGGTGGAAATGAATGATTCAATGTATTCATGAACATTTTGTGCAGTTCCCATTGAAATAAAGCCGATCACCCCTGTTTGCACAAATACAAAAAAAGTGATTTGTATAAAGCAAAATGTACTATGAATTGCCAGTTTAAATAGGCACCTACATGGTCCATGTAGAGCACACTTTTAGAAAAATGGAACTCACCAGAAAGAATCCTAGAACAACATTGTACTCGCGCATCACAGCAAAAAAATGGAGATTTGTCAGTCCTTCTGAGCTGAAGTTAGTTTGGTCTTGTGGGGAGTAATGTAACCATCCTTCAACTGCTCCTTCTGATGATAATCCTAGAGCAACATTGTACTCGCGCATCACAGCAATAAAATGGAGATTTGCCAGTCCTTTTGAGCTGAAGTTAATTTGGCCTTGTGGGGAGTAATGTAACCATCCTTCAACTGCTCCTTTTGATGAGAAGATAGACAGGGCTTCTTCATCCTGGCATAATCGGAACTAGTCACTTAACATACTCCATATTCTTCTTCAGAGGAAGATGACCCTATTGTGCAAAGACAAGAGGACAACTCAAATGCTAGCATCCCTATTTGCTCGAAAAAAGGAAAGGAAATATTAAAACAGCACAGATGAAGCACTTCTCAAGGACAATACCACTTTTTCATGACAGTATCTAAACAGTAGCACAACGCCAATAGAGATGACAAAGCTCAATCATATGGATGAATTAGTGGGCGAGTACCAACCTTTGTTAGGAGGCTTATTGTGTAGAGCATACAGATCAAGCACTTCTCCGGAACCATCTGTTGCTATCTACTATGGTGGCCATGCTTACTATATACTCCTCGATTAGTTTAATGTTTCCATCATCTTTTTGTGCAGTTCCACTAAAATATATGGTATCTTCAAAGAAGATCCATGTTTGCACAAGTAGAGAAAATTACGTATGGCATCAAATTAGTGGCAAAACAATTGCTCGTTCCAGCCATAGCAATAAATTAAGATGCAAAACTATATCATTACTTGTGTCATCATAGTTCTAGTGCTTCATTACAACACCGGGAGTTGATTTTTGTTTTTCTTCCGCTTGTTCTTCCCCTTCATCACTTGGTTCAATAAAAGACAAGCTTCGCCTTCAATGTAAGATTTGGCATGTCAATTAGGCAGCACAAGTATAGTGCTAAACTTAATTTTCTGATGAAAGTGGCAAAATACAGGCCAGCAGTTGCGAAATATCCTTATCTTACCTCAATGGGATATTACGGTGCACATACAGATTGGAAGTCTTGTCTCCATTTGTGCAGTTCACTAAAATCAAGCTACATTATCGTACAAGTAACACAACATATGAAAGCACACTGCAGAATCATGTGAAAGAAGGCTAGTACTGACCTCTCATGATGCGGAATTCAAACAACTCACAAGAAGAAGATCTGAACGAAATTCGCCTTAACGGATAGGAAGCAAGATCTCCTCTTGTGCAATTCCACTAAGATCAAGCAATCAAGCAATGTTGTCGGTGTGACATTTTGGTTGAACTGCACAAAACACTCTTAAAACAAAAATGTTTTGTGCAGTGCAACAAAAGGTCACAATGGCAACGAGGTGAAGTAGGTAACCTTGTTTACACAGCGGTGCAAAGGAATCAATTAGTGGTCAATAACGGTGGATGACACAGAAGCCAACAAAAAGAAGCATCTACCTTATCTAAATGGGAAAGAAAGCAAGACAGTAGCATTTCTCAAACAGTGGCATTGATTAATATTAACATAGAGATTATATTAACAATAAAATTTGTTAAACATGTAATTTGCTTTTAACTATGGCATTGCATCAATTTTCCAGCGGCATTATTAGAGGGTGTTTGTTTACAGGGACATTTTGGTGTAGGGACTAAAAAAAACTCCGTGTCAGTCACATCTAAACTAAACAGGAGGGACTTTTGGGGACTAAAAGTGGGCATTTGGGACTAAAGAAAGAAGACCCCGAGGGAGTCTTTTTGGGACTTTTTCCAACAGTTGCCCCTGCCACGCATCGCACCTTGTTTCTATTAGTTCATTACTAGGGGTAACATGGTCCTTTATCATGTCATTTAATAATGTCTAGTCCATGTTTAGTCCCTGGAACCAAGAAGGTAGGGACTAGGGAGTTTTTAACCAAACAGGGCCTTAGATTAGCAACAGCTAATGAGTTGCATGGGACAGTGGAGGCACCAGCACCATGTGCATCTACCGATGTACTGTGGTCATGCACAGTCTGTTGCAACAAAGAACAAATAACCAAGAGCATATTTGTGTTGGTCCCAGTTTTGTTATCTTTAGACACCTTTCCCTATGTGAGTGCAACAAATCTAGTCCTGCTCAAACTCTACAGCCTTGTCCCTTCCTTTGCTTTTTGAACTAGTACTTTCGCCCTTTCCTTTCCTCTTTGAACCATGTCCTAGATTTATGCGATACAACTTTCCCCACTACTTTCCCCCATTCCTTTCCTCTTTGAACCATGTCCTAGATTCATGCTATACAACTTTCCCCCTTCATTTCCACTTTGAACCACGTCCTAGATTCATGCTATATACAACTTTTCCCACTACTTTCCCCCACTCCTTTCCTCTTTGAACCATGTCCTAGATTTATGGTATACATGTAGCTAGAGCAATGCATGTGGAGTAAGTAAAATATACCTTAAGGTTCTTGGGGCGTGGTTCGGTGGGTGACGGGACGGCGGCGAAGAAGAAGGGGTCGGAGGCCCTCCCACGCCGCCGCTGGGTGGAAAGTGAACAACAGTGCCGGTAGTGGATTCCCTCCCTCGCCGACGGTGACAGCGTTAAGCCTGCTTCCCTTCCCGGTGGACAGATCCTGCCGGCTCTTTGAGCAGCAGTGATGGGAGAGAGAGGCCAACGAAGTCTTGTTTAGATCTGGAGAGGGCGAGAGAGTGTGAAGAGAGAAACTACAAACGCTGAGGCTCCAGCGTGTATATATATACTGGAGAGAGAGTGTGAAGCGTGCAAACCCTAGAAACCATTTCGACCAGTCAAAGAATCCTCCTGGCAAAAAATATGCTCAAGTGTAGTTATCGAACCCGAGACCTCAAGTTTGATGAGCGAACAGGCTAACTAGCTACACAACCCTCCCGTTATGTTCAACGAGAGGAAAATAACCTTTTATACATTCCTGCATTCGTGTGACAGGCATGCCGTGTTTTTTTTTGTGTGTGGGAGTCATTAGGATTTCAATCATAATTGTGTCATGTGGCTTTGGTGGTACGACTATCCACAGTGATGCAGAAATAATGCAGCCTTAGTCACCTTACCTCTCTCCACGTAGTACGTTGGGTCCCACCAGTCAGAGGGTGAAACAAACAAATTAATAAGAAAAATTAAAAGCACCAGCGGTGTATCTTACTACCTCACACATCTCGCTACTGCTCGGGAACACTGTCCAATTGATCCCTCTGTTCGCTCACGTACTATTTTAAGTGAATCCTTATTATAACATGCACACAAATTTTGGGCATTTGTATTTGACTTAAGTCAGTGTGCCACCGTATCTCGTATAATTACTACTCCCTCCGTCTAGGTGTAATAAGTCACGTTAGAAGGTGCAACGGGACCAAGGTGCGTGCGTGTGCGTGTGTGTGTTTAACAGCATGTGTGTCTCAGAGAGTGCGACAGATCGACCTACTCCTACAGAGATATGGTGTGTAGTGTACGATTTTAGCCGCGAGAGTCGGTGCATCCTCTCGTTTCCGGGCGTGTCCGGTAGGGACATGCGGACAGCTGCCACACCCGCTCCTAACCAGCCTGGCCCACCCAAAGCCCCTCCATTGCCCGCGCGCGCTTCCCGCTCGAAACGGTCAGCACTGCTCCAAAGAATCGGTGCCTCATTCATGCCCAGGCAGAGCGGATGCGACCTCTCACTGGCGCAAGAGTGATGGTTGCTTCGTCCGTCCAACTTATTGCTGGGTCTATGTGATTTGATGGCTCATTGGTCTTTATTACTGAGGTGTTAGGACTACTGGATGTCCCACGCTTTTGGCGAAAGGAGGTAGTAGATTACAATTTTCTCCATTCTTACAGCGGAGGAGTGCAAGAGCAGTGAAAACACGAAGCCCAGTGATTACATGGCCCACCTCACACTGTCACTGTGCGACACCTAACTCTTTACATAGTACTCCCTCCGTTCCTAAATATTACTAAATGAGTTCCCGCTCGTTGCCGCGGAACTGCGGTATATCTCTCTGCGCAAAATTATCGATTTCATAGAACTAAAAAAAATCTATAACCGCATGACAAATGTGGTAGCCAAACTAAATAAACTCCCATCATCATTTAGATCATCCCACGTAAGGAAAAAAGATCATCCAACTCCTACTGCATAATGGGATTATATTTTTCTTTTTGACATGTTAATGGGACTTAAAAGCTCACTTACATGCATGCTACCGGTGCATGCTTGCATGCAGACATGTTGATGTGATTTAAAACCCACTCACATGCATGTGCCACGGTATTTCTGCATGCTTGCATGTGGCTTAGTGCGGAGCCTCTCAACGTCTAGATCAGATGGCTATTATGACTAATTTACTTCATCTAACGGCTACGTCAATTTTGATGATGTGGCTCAAGGAGAGGATAGAGAATTCCTAGTAGTGGGGGATAGCTATTACTAGTAGATAAGTCTTTCCAGAGATTCCACTAGGTGAACTACATACGGAACAAAATGAATGAATCTACACTTAAAATGCATCTATATACATCCGCATGTGGTTAATGGTGAAATCTCTACAAAGACTTATATTTAGGAACGGAGGACGTCCTAGTATAGTACTAGTACATACTGTAATTTATCAGCGAGATAAATTTGTACAATGCTATGAAGCTTCCAGCTCCTGTTACATGTATCTTGCGTCCAAGGTTGCCCGTTGCAACATTTCATCAAATACAAAGGAGACTAACATGCATGCTATTGCATGTCAATGATTGACAGATCATAGCAAATATGTACTCCCTCCGTTCCAAAATAAGTGTCTCAACTTTGTGCAAACTTTAGTACAAAGTTGTACTACTACTAAAGTTGACACTTATTTTGGAACAGACGCAGCTAAAGAAAAAAACGATCCATGCAGTCCCTAGCCCTTGAACCGTGAACCCTGACCAGGCTTCAATTTGTTGGAAACATTCGAGATGCCTAATAAATGAAGTTTGCAACCTTTTGACCATCGGTTCATTTTGTGCAGTTTCACCAAAATCGAGATGAGCATCCCTGTGGCAAAGAAATTGAAGAAGCGTGATTAGAATAAGATTACTAGGACTCGTTGATGAGACATAAACTCTTCACAAATACAGTACGTAGAAGCCAGTAGAGGTATCAAGTATGTGCGGGGCAAAGAAGTAGAGAAATATCCACAGGGAGTGATGTGGGCAGCTGGAGCAGTGGTGCAAGCCGTCTGTAAAGGGAGTTGTACCTGAGGGACGCAACTCAACCTTGAGGAGGGCGGCGGGAGGCGGCAACTGCCCACGTCGTGGCAGTGAGCAAGGGACGAAGGCAACCTCACCAGCTTTGTGAGAGAGAACGGCGGGTGATGAAGTCTTGTACCTAGGGTAGGGTTATGGACCTGTCCAAGGTACCCTCCCCAAGGGAATCTCTTAGAAGAAGCCGTCTTCCAGTCGACCAAGAGGGATTCCACTCGACCGGCTAGAAGACACTCGACGAACCTGAAGACTCTCGACCATGAAGACTCACTCGACCATCAGGAGTTGAGGATCTACTCTGTATCCAAACGGTCTGTAATTAAGTAGTCTTAATGGTCATGATGGCACTTTATGTAGGGCGATACCAGTAATGCCGGACCTAATGTACTTTAACCCTCTGCTACGTGGGCTGGCTGGGGCCTTGGCATCCTCTATATAAGCCACCCCCTCCACTGGTAGAAGGGTTGGCACCCCTGTAACTATCACACACATAATCCAGTCGACCGCCTCCGGGCTCCGAGACGTAGGGTTGTTACTTCTTCCGAGAAGGGCCTGAACTCGAAAAACACCTGTGTGTACAACTGCTCCAATAGCAGGGATCTTGCCTCTCCATACCTACCCCCCATTCTACTGTCAGACTTAGAACCACGACAGTTGGCGCCCACCTTGGGGCTAGTGTCTTAGCGACTTGTTGGAGAAGTTGCAATCTTTTCAATTCCCATCATCATGGTTTCAGGTGGAGTTTTGGTTGAGGGCCGCGAGATTCGTCTCGGTGCACTGACATTCGTCGCCGACGACTCTGCCTGGCTGCAGGAGGCCCCGCTCGACGTGGATGCGCTCCCTGTCCACGGAGCTATGCATTTTCGAGCATGCGTCCGCGGAGTCCTTCTGCGGAAACCGTCGACTCAGTATCGGCCGGTTTTCGTGTCATCCTCCCTCCCAGCTTCCCACCGGCGTAAGCGCTCCGGTCGGTCGAGGCTTCAGCAGTGGGTGAGGCATGCAGTGGCTCGCCAGTCGACCACTGCCCAAGTCACGGAAATCGAGCCCGACGAATCTCTCTACGACCTGTTCAACCTGTCGACTGGCTCCGCAGAGACTGCATCCGAATGCGACAACAGTGATCCGGCGGCGGAGGTCCTGATGGTCAATGGACCGCACCTTCCCCCCGGCTTTCCTGGCACCGAGGGAGGCAACGGTGGAGGCGACCCGTCACACGACCATGAGGAGTACCGCCCCGAGCCCCTCGACTCACAGTAGAGGGAAGAGCTTTGCCGCCGGAACATGGATGCGCTTCATACTCCGATCGTTGGAGAAACCGCTGAGGCTCGCGCCTTAGAGGACGCGCGCTTGGCCAACCTGGCTGAGCGCACTCGACTGGAGAACCTTCAGCGGGCACTCGACGAGTGCGCACGGCAACGGATTCCAGACTCCAGTCGATGCCAACTCTTTAAACCTCCGACTTAGGTATACCGCACTCCAATCCAGAATTTGGCAGCTGCAACACGTATAGCAGAGTCGATTCAGCCTTCCCAGTCAGAGGCTGGCAGAGGCTTGATGCATATCAGGGATTTGCTCCGGGCAGCTGGAGATCAGAATTTAGCTGTGTCGTAGTCGCGGAACAGGATTCATAGCAGGTCCGTGGCAGCGAATACTGTCCAGTCAGCTCATAGCCCCAGATCGCCACCGAGGGGTGAATGGCATGGTGACCGACACGATCAGTACAGGAACTATGAGCAGGATGATCACCGAGTTGATCGCAATGATCTACGTCAAGTGCGCACTCCTCCCCGGAGGGGTGGATCCTATATGCCTCGACGGCAGGACGACAGACGCCAGTACAGTGGCGGGCGAAGAATCCCAGTCGACCCCAGAGAACCAGACTTGGATGTAAGATCCATCATCTTTCAAGGTCTGGTTGACCGGAACAGGGCCCATAGAGAGGGTAATGACAGAGATGTACCCACCAGCAGACGAGTGCACGTCTCCGGACCAGAGTGTTTCAGCAGAGCCATCAGAGCCGCGGTGATTCCTCCCAACTTCAGGTTGGCGACTGGGGTCAGCAAGTTCAACGGCGAGTCCAAGCCTGATACTTGGCTTGAGGACTACCGAGTGGCTGTTCAGATCGGCGGTGGAAATGGTGAGGTGGACATGAAACATCTGCCTCTCATGTTGGAAGGGTCAGCCAGAGCATGGCTGAATCAGTTGACACCCAGCAGCATCTACACATGGGAGGACCTCTCCCGAGTGTTTGTCAGGACATTCGAAGGGACGTGCAAGTGATCAGCGGGACTGACAGAGCTGCAATCTTGTGTATAGAAGTCGAATGAGACTCTGAGGGATTACATCCAGAGATGGACCACACTGCATCACACAGTAGAAAATGTATTCGATCACCAGGCGGTCTGCGCCTTCAAGGAGGGCGTAAAGTACAGAGAGCTAAGCCTGAAATTTGGTCGAACCAGAGACATGTCTCTGAGTCGAATGATGGAAATAGCCACCAAATACGCCAATGGTGAGGAAGAGGATCGGCTCCGGAGCGGTAAACACAGGTCAGTGGCCCAGGACACCGGAGGTGGAAACTCCAGTCGGAAGCAAAAGCATAAAGCTGAGCCAGCCGCACCTGGAGAAGCCTTGGCCCTGAACCAAGGAAAATTCAAAGGGAAACCCAAGGTGCCTTGGAACCCCAAGAAGGTAAAAGATAAGGAAGGAAATGACGTGTTGGATTTGCCATGTCACATCCACACCAAGAAGGACGAAGAGGGTAATTTCATCTACCCGAAGCATACCACTCGACAATGTCGACTCTTGATACAGCAGTTCCAGGGGAAGCAGTCCAAGGACAAAGAAAAAGAGTCGGACAAAGTTGAGGACAAGGAGGATAGTGACGGAGAATACCCGCAGGTCAATTCCACCTTGATGATTTTTGCCGATGTTGAGAGCAAAAACCGACTGAAAGTTATAAACCGAGAGGTGAACATGGCTGCTCCGTCAACACCCAATTACCTGAAGTGGTCTCAGACTGCCGTTACGTTCGACCAATCTGATCACCCCACGCACATAGCCACCCTTGGGAGGCAAGCGCTGGTGGTCAACCCGGTCGTTGAGGGCACTCGACTAACCAAAGTGTTGATGGATGGCAGCAGCAGTTTGAATATACTGTATGCTGAGACACTGAAAGGGATGGGCATTCCCATGTCCAGACTGAGCACAAGCAATATGAGTTTTTATGGAGTCATTCCTGGCAAGAAGGCCGCGTCACTCGGTCAGATTGCTCTTGATGTAGTTTTTGGCGATTCAAAGAATTTCCGCAAAGAGAAACTGACATTTGAGGTTGTGGATTTCCAGAGTGCCTATCATGCAATTTTGGGCAGACCAGCATATGCACGTTTTATGGCTCGCCCTTGTTACGTGTACCTCAAACTAAAGATGCCAGGCCCTAAAGGCGTGATCACTGTCACTGGTAACTGCAAGAAGTCAGAAGAGTGCTTCCAGAAGGGCTCGAAGATCACCGATGCTTAGATGGTGGCAGAAGAGTGGCAGGAACACCAAAGGAACGCAGACCTGAGTGATTTGTTGCGAGCCAAGAAGCCTACCATGGAATCAGCGTTTCAGTCGTCCGGGGAGACAAAACCCGTTCACATCCACCCGACCGACCCAAACGCTGCTCCGACTCATATCTCCACAACACTCGACCCCAAATAGGAAGAACCACTCATCCAGTTCCTCCGTGAGAACTGGGACATCTTTGCATGGAAACCTTCTGACATGCCGGGTGTACCCAGGGGACTGGCTGAGCATCGTCTACGAGTCGACTCGAAGGGAAAACCTGTGAAGGAACATCTGCGATGGTCCACCGTCCAGAAAAGGAAGGCCATTGGCGAAGAAGTGGCTCGGCTCCTAGCAGCAGAGTTTATCCGAGAGATTTACCACTCCGAGTGGCTCGCCAATGTCGTCATGGTCCCCAAAAAGGACAATTCTCTTCACATGTGCATCGATTTCAAGCATATCAATCGGGCCTGCCCGAAAGATCATTTTCCTCTTCCCCGCATCGACCAAATAGTCGACTCGATTGCGGGATGTGAGCGACTTTCTTTCTTGGACGCTTATTCCGGGTACCATCAGATCCATCTGTTTGGACCCGATGAGATCAAAACGGCTTTCATCACCCCATTCGGGTGCTTCTGTTATGTCACCATGCCATTCGGCCTCAAGAATGCCGGAGCCACGTTCATGATGATGATTCAGAAGTGTTTGCTCACTCAAATCAGTCGGAATGTGGAAGCATACATGGATGACATTGTGGTCAAGTCACGGAAAGGTTCCGACCTGCTGACTGACCTAGCTGAAACATTTGCCAACCTCAGGAGGTACGATATCAAGATTAATCCATCAAAATGCACATTCGGAGTCCCTGGCGGAAAGTTACTTGGTTTTCTGGTTTCCGAACAGGGAATCGACGCTAACCCAGAAAAAGTTGGCACTGTACTCCGAATGAAACGCCCCGTGTGTGTGCACAATGTCCAAAAACTTACTGGATGCTTGGCCGCATTAAGTCGATTCATCTCTCGCCTCAGTGAAAAGGCATTGCCTCTTTACCGACTGATGAAGAAGTCAGACAAGTTCGAGTGGACTCCAGAAGCTGATGCAGCATTTGCAGAGTTAAAAACCCTGCTTTCCACCCAGCTGGTGCTTGCTGCCCCAATTAGCAAAGAGCCTTTGCTGCTTTACATTGCAGCCACAGGACAAGTCATCAGTACTGTACTTACAGTCGAGCGGGAAGAGGAAGGAAAAGCCTTCAAAGTTTAGCGCCCAGTGTATTACATTTCCGAAGTCCTGACCCCGTCCAAGCAACGATACCCTCATTATCAGAAGCTTGTATATGGGATTTACATGACCACGAAGAAAGTTGCCCACTACTTCTCTAACCATATTATCACAGTCGTCACCGATGCCCCCTTATCAGAGATTCTGCACAACAGAGACGCAACCGGTCGAGTGGCAAAATGGGCGATTGAACTTCTTCCCCTCGATATCAGATTTGAGGAAAAGAAAGCTATCAAGTCTCAAGCAATAGCAGATTTCCTCGGCGAGTGGACTGAACAGCAGTTACCGACCCAAGTTCACTCGGAGCATTGGACTATGTTCTTTGATGGCTCCAAAATGCTGAATGGTTCCGGTGCCGGGGTGGTCTTTGATTCCTCCAACAATGAAGTAGAATACGAAGCACTCTTGTTCGGGTTGCGTATGGCCATTTCACTCGGCGTCCGTCGCCTCATGGTCTACGGCGACTCGAACTTAGTGGTCAATAAAGTGATGAAGAAGTGGGACGTCAGAAGCCCAGCCATGACTGGATACTGCAATGCAGTCAGAAAGCTACTGAAGAAATTTGAGGGATTAGAGCTCCATCACGTTCCCCGACTGAAAAATCAAGCAACCGATGACTTGGCCAAGATAGGTTCCAAGAGGGAAGCTATTCCGAGTGACGTGTTCTTGGAGCATGTTCACACGCCGTCGGTTCAAGAAGATCCTTTCACCGAGGAAGCCCCGCAGCCAAAGAGCGCCACAGATCCGACTGAAATCGAGGTCCCAGCTGTGGTCGACTTGGTCATGCAAGTTCTGGTCATCACTCCCAATTGGACAGTGCCCTATATCGCCTATATTCTGAGAAAAGAGCTCCCCGAGAATGAAGAACAGGCTCGGGAGATCGTCCGCTGATCCAAAGCCTTCACCGTCATGAGGGGACAGTTATACAGGGAAAGTGCGACTGGAGTCAGCCAGAAATGCATAACACCAGAAGAAGGTCGAATGATTCTCAACGACATCCACTCGGGGACCTGCGGCCATCATGCGTCTTCTCGGACCATCGTGGCTAAAGCATACCGAGCTGGGTTCTATTGGCCCAGAGCAAATGAGATGGCGAAAGAGATAGTCGACAAGTGCGAAGGATGTCAATTTTACTCCAATATGTCACACAAACCCGCCTCAGCCTTGAAGACCATTCCACTCATCTGGCCTTTTGCTGTGTGGGGACTGGATATGGTTGGACCTCTGAGGACAGGCAGAAACGGCTACACCCATGTACTGGGAGCAGTCGACAAGTTCACTAAGTGGATCGAGGCTAAACCCATCAAGAATTTAGACGTCGGCACCGCCGTCAGCTTCATCAGGGAGTTGGTGTTCAGATATGGAGTTCCCCACAGTATCATCATGGAAAATGGGTCAAACTTCGACTCCGAAGAGTTCAGAGCCTTCTGCGCATCTCAAGGTACGCGAGTCGACTACGCTTCAGTCGCTCACCCTCAGTCGAATGGACAAGCAGAACGAGCAAATGGCTTAATTCTCAAAGGACTGAAACCCCGACTGATGTGCGACCTCAAACACGCAGCTGGTGCATGGGTCGACGAACTTCCGTCGGTGCTTTGGGGGTTAAGGACCACGCCAAATCGGTCGACTGGGAGGACTTCGTTCTTCTTGGTCTACAGAGCTGAAGCAGTCTTGCCGAGTGACCTGCTTCACAACGCGCCCCGAGTCGAACTTTACACCGAAGCTGAAGCAGAGCAGGCCCGACAGGACGCAGTCGATCTTCTAGAAGAAGAAAGAGAGATGGCCTTGATCTGATCGACCATTTAACAGCAAGACTTGCGTCGCTTCCATGCCAGAAATGTGAAGAGTCGAGCTTTCCAAGAGGGAGATTTAGTCCTCCGAGTAGATCAACAGAAACCACACAAGCTTGCTCCTACTTGGGAAGGTCCCTTCATCGTCACCAAGGTTCTTCATAATGGGGCGTACCGCCTTTACAATGTCGAGCACCAAATCGACGAGCCCAGAGCATGGAACGCGGACTTACTCCGCCCTTTCTACACTTAAGTTTTCCATTCGGATGAGTTGTAATAAAAGTACTCTTATAGTGTATTCATCAAAGACAAGAATTTCATAATTTTCCTAGAGATTGTTATTGCTTTTGCTTTCATAAATCTGTCCCCCAGTGGGTGGCTTAGCTGCGAACCCGTTTAGCCTAAATTTGTAAAAAATCCTGCCGAGTGGTAAGCCAGCCTTCCACTCGGAGGCTTAGTTGCGAATCCGTTTCGCCTAAGATTTCGAAAATCCTACCGACTGATAAGCCAGTCTTCCACTCGGAGGCTTAGCTGCAGTCCAAGTACTCGCCTAAGTAAAACAAAATCCTACCGAGTGGTAAGCCAGTCTTCCAATCGGAGGCTTAGCTGCAGTCCAAGTACTCGCCTAAGTAAAACAAAATCCTACCGAGTGGTAAGCCAGTCTTCCACTCGGAGGCTTAGCTGCAGTCCAAGTACTCACCTAAGTAAAACAAAATCCTACCGAGTGGAATGCCAGTCTTCCACTTAGAGGCTTAGCTGCAGTCCAAGTACTCGCCTAAGTAAAACAAAATCCTACCGAGTGATAACCCAGTCTTCCACTCGGAGGCTTAGCTGCAGTCCAAGTACTCGCCTAAGTAAAACAAGATCCTACCGAGTGGTAAGCCAGCCTTCCACTCGGAGGCTTCGCTGCAGCCCAGCGCTCGCCTCAGTTTCTAAAAAACCTACCGAGTGGAGAGCAAACCTCCCACTCGGGGGCTTAGCTGCAGCCCAGCGCTCGCCTAAGTTTCTAAAA